>NC_133771.1:4116243-4204910 GCF_003597395.2 Chelonoidis abingdonii | reverse complement strand
GGCACTAGGGAAGGGCAAATGCTGCGGGGTGGGGGGTGGGGGTGTTCAGTCCCCTTTGCGGCCCGCCGCGGCCGTGGCCCGGCCCGTTGCCCGGTGAACGGTGTTTGCGTGACCCGGCCCCGGCCGGGGCGGCCGCTGCGGCCTCAACTCGCGGCTGTCCGGAGCTAGCGAGGGCCGGACGAGCCGAGCGCGCCGAGCCGCGCATGGCCTCCCGCAGCAGCCGGGACCCTCCTGACAGACCGCGCCACCTACTGTGCCGCCGGCTCTATCATGCCCGTGGTACGGGGGGAGGGGTACCCCAGAACCTCTTAGTTCCTGCTCCCGCGGCACTCCTAGGTCTGGTCCAACCCTTTCTCGTTAACCCTCTGCACCTACCACAGCTCCTGACCCCCTGCCCCCATAACTCTGCACCTCCCGCACAGCTCCTGCACCCCCTGACCCCATAACCCTTGACGCTCCCAGGCAGCTCCTGCACCCCATAGCCTCCCCTGTGCCCCCTTTAGCCCCTATTCCCCCCTTAACCCTCTGACACCTCCCACAGCTCCTGCCACCCCGCTGCACCCCCATTAACCTCTGCACTCCCACAGTCGTCTGCACCCCTGCACCCCCATAACCCTCTCTGCACCTCCCATAGCTCCTGCACCCCCTGCACCCATTAACCCTCTTGCACCTCCCACAGCTCCTGCACCGCTTGCACCCCATAACCGCTCTGCATCCTCCCACAGCTCCTGCACCCCCTGCGACCCCATAACCCTCTGCACCTCCACGCTCCTGTCACCCTTGCAACCCCCATAAACCCTCTGGCAGCTCCCACAGCTCTGCACCGCCCTTCCCCATAACCTCTGCACCTTCCGCACAGCTCTTCTGCACCCCTGCCACCCCTAACCTCTGCAACCTCCCACAGATCCTGCACCCCTGCCACGCCCCATAACCCTTGCACCTCCCACAGCTTTCCTGCACCCCCTGCACCCCCAGTAACCCTCTTGCGACCTCCCACAGCTCGTGCACCCCATAGCTCCCTGTGCCTCCCTTAGCCCCCTTTCCCCCCATTACCCTCTAGCACACTCACCACAGCTTCCTTGCACCCCCGTGACCCCATAACCTCGTTGGCACCATCCCACGAGCTCCTGCCCACCCCTGCCCCCATAACCTCTGCACACTCCCCACAGCTCCTGCCACCGCTGCACCCCCATAACCCCTCTGCAACCTCACAGCTCCTGCACCCCCTAGCACCCATAACCTCTGCATACCTCTCACAGCTCCTGCACTCCCATAGCTCCCCTGTGCCCTCGTTAGCCCCCTATCCCCCATAACCTCTGCCACCTCCCAGCAGCTCCTCGCACCCCACTTGCACCCCCATCCTCTCAGCCTCCCACAGCTCCTGCACCCCCTGCACCCCATAACCTCTGCAATCCCACAGCTCGCTGCACCCTGCACCCCCATAACCTCTCATTGCACACTCCCACAAGCTCCTGCCCCCCTGCACCCCACATACCTTCTGCACCTCCCACAGCTTCCTGCACCCCCATTAGCTCCCCTGTGCCCCTATAGCCTATCCCCCATAACCGCTCTGCACTCCCACAGCTCGCTGCACCCCTGGCCACCCCACATACCCTCTTGCACCTCCCACAGCTCCTGCACCCCCTTCCCCCCATAACCCTCATGCCACCTCCACAGCTCCTGCACCGCACTCCCACCCATAACCTCTGCACCTCCAGCTCTGCACCCCCATAGCCTCCCCATTGTGCCCCTTAGCCCCATTCACCCATACCCCTCGCACCTCCACAGCTCCTGCACCCCCCCCATAGCTCCCTGGCCCCTTAGCCCCTTTTCCCCCATACTTCTGCACCTCCCAACAGTCCTGGCACCCCCTGTCCACCCATAACCCTTGCACTCCACAGCCTCCTGCACCCCCCTATAGCATCCCCTGTGCCGCCCTTAGGCCCACTTCCCCCCATAACCTCTGACCTATCCCAAGCTCCCTTGCCACCCCCTGCACCCCATATACCTCGTGACCTCCCACGCTTCTGCACCCCATAGCGTCCCTGTGCCCCCTTAGGCCCCTCCTTATCTCCCCCTCATAACCCTTCTGCACCCTCCCACAAGCTCCTGCACCCCCTGCAGCCCCCATAACCCTCTGCACCATTCCACAGCTCTGCACCCCACTGACCCCATATCTCTGCAACCTCCCACAGCTCCTGGACACCCCCAATAGCTCCCCTGTTGCCCCACTTAGCCCCCTTACCCCATAACCCTCTGCACTCCCACAGTCCTGCACCCCTGCACCCCCAAACCCTCTGCACATCACACACAGCTCCATGCCCACCACCCTGCACGCCCATAACCCTGACCTCCACAGATCTGACCACCATAGCTCCCCTGTGCCCCTAGCCCCCTTTCCCACATAACCCTCGTGCACCTCCACAAGGCTCCTGCACCCCCTGCACCCCCTAACCCTCTGGCACCTTCCCACAGCTCCTGCACCCCCTGCACCCCCATAGCTCCCCTGTGCCCCCTTTAGAAACAAAAAAAAACCCTTCCCCCCATAACCCTCTGCACCTCCCATTAGCCTTCCTCTGCACCCCTGCACCCATAACCCTTGCACCTCCCACAGGCTCCTGCACCCCCGGGCACCCCATAGCTCCCTGTGCGCCCTGTTAGCCCTTCCCCCATAACCCTCTGCACTCCATAGCCCCCTGCACCCTTGCACCTCCATTAACTCTGGCCCACCTCCAACAGCTCCCTGCACCCCTGCACCCATAACCCTCTGGCACCTCCCACAGCTCCTGCACCCCCTGCACCCCATAGCTCCCCATGTGCCCCCTTAGTGCCCCTTCCCCATAACCCTCTGCACCTCCCATAGCCCCTGCACCCACTACCTCACCTCGCCACAGCTCCCGTGCACCCCATAGCTCCCTGTGCCCCCTTAGCCCCCTATTCCCCCCATTAACCCTCTGCACCTCGCCACAGGCCCCTGCACCCCATAGCTCCCCTGTGGCCCCCTTTAGCCCGCTATCCCCCAAACCCTCTGCAATCCTCTCCACAGCCCCCTGCACCCACCCTGCACCCCCATAGCCCCCTTCCCCATTACCTCCTGCACCTCCATAGCCCCCTGCACCCCACCAAACGCTCTTCTGTACCCTAGGCGTCCCTTCCCTCATAACCCTTGACCTTCATAGCTCCCCTGTGCCCCCATAATCCCCCCACCCCCATAGTCCCCCCACCAGCCCCCCGACCCCAGAGCCCTCCTTCCTCCATCATCCCTGGTCCCCATCAATTCCTCTCACCACCCATCAGAGCCCCCTGGACTCCCCCCTAAGAATCATGAGCCCCACACACACACACCCCAGAGCCATGAGCTGCCCTGCGCGTGATCCCCCCTCCCCTTCCATCTGAAGGACCCCTGAGAGCCACGAGCCCCACCCCACCAAAGCTCCCTAGTACAGTAGCCCCGAAGTGCCATGGTGACCCACCAAGGTGTTTGGCAGAAGGAGTGAAGAGATCTGTTTTTGCTATGAGCTGGAGGCTGGAAATGTCGGAATGACAGTCAGCCGCTAGACAGCAGAGCTGAACAGCAGAATTAATGTAAGCAGGGTCTGAATCTCCCCTGACAGCTAGTTCGGGACCGGAGCCACTTCAGAAGCAAACTGTATTTACATGAACACACCTACTCTGCATAGGTATCCAGCAGATAAAGCCATGCTGCTCTTTACTGTATGAATAAAGGGGAGCAGAACTGTGCTTGTCCCAAATGAGGGGGTCACCCTCAGCTGAAAGGACCTCGTTAAGCCAGAGGTTCGAATGCCAGACCCCAAAAGTAAGAGGGGTGGGGGTAGGTATCTTAGCCAGGAGGTGTGGACTCTCCTTAAGGGTCTGTGGTAATGTGTTCCTCCCCACTGTTCAAAGATAAAGGTAAATAGGCTTCATTAGTAGCCTTTGTTATTTTAAGTATTCATTGAGATCTGAAATCATTTGTGGTGAGGGGCAGTGTTTCTGAGAGCTAATCACTAAGAGATTGACCTACTGAAGTCACAGCAGAGAGGCAGGTGGCAGCAGAAGGTAACTGATGGGCAGCTGGTGGGTGCGATCGGTGAACATGGCAAGCAATCAGCTGGTGGGGTGGCCAGGAACAGTGGTTGGAAGGGCAGCCCGTGGCAAGGAACCATGGCTGGCAGGGCTGCCAGCCAGAGCAAGTGCTCAGATGGCAGAGCAAGCAAGGTGCCTTCTTTGCCGGGTAGGAGGTGAACTCACCCATATGCACCTCTGAACCCTGGGTCCTCCCTGACCAAGGACAGTCACCGTGAGTGGGGTGTGGTGAGGGAGCAGAGTGGGACACAGTAAAGGAACTTTTGGTGTAGCACTCAAGAACATGAGGCAGAAGGCTCTGTCCCACGCACTCCGGGGTGGGTGTCCTGCTCACAGTGTTATGTTTATGAATCCCGCTTGTGGCATTTTCCCTCATTAATGTCGTGTGATTACCTTCCTTTCATTAAAAGTTTATTTTCTACACTCAGACTCTGTGCTTGCAAAGGGGTAGGGGCTCTAGTCAGTTCTGTATTGTAGTGTTGAAAAGGAACCCCTTGATATTGAACCCGGCACTGGTTGCTGACGGCTCAACCTGGCAGAAGTGTTACATTTAAATTCATTTTTTTTCCATTGGAATTTGCCAGTTTGTCCAAATCTGAAAGTTTGGCAGAGCTGGTTCAATTTCAACATAGTTCTGAGGGAATCCTGCCTGGCTTCCTCCCAGCTAGGGTGACCAGACATCCCGATTTTGGGTCTTTTTCTTATATAGGCTCCTATTACCCCCTACCCCATCTCAATTTTTCACACTTGCTGTCTGGTCACCTACTCCCAGCTCCTCGGCTACATGCCTGCCAGACTGCCTTGGAGCAGGGATCCCAGGACTTCCAGGGTCCTCAGCTCAGGGCCTCCGTTTGCTTTTGCAGAGAATTTTGAAATTTTGGGAATGAAACCAGATTTTGACATATCAAGATCCTCTGCTAAGTGGAATTCTCTGCCAGCTCCACTAGTGGGGAAGAGATCCATGTTGGGAGAGAGGTTTGAGAGTTATCAGAATGGGGATGATAGCAGCAGAAGCCCTTGAGGGGACAAAGCGTAGCAGAAGAGGGGGATCAAGGATGAAGCCTGAGTGCCTCAGGCAGAGAGGAGAGATAGAGGGGCCAGCAAGGGAATCACTGTCTTTTAAGATTGCATTTTACAGGCCAGTATTCCTGAGCAGTTCCATTATTCCATATTAGACAGGAAGGATAATCATCTGGAACAGGACACGAGAGCTCTCCCACCGACTGGCTGTGTGATCTTGGCCACTTGTATTTGTATTATCGACATGCCCAGGAGCCCCAGTCACTACAGGACCCTGGTGTGCTAGGTGCTGTATAAGCACAGAAAAGAAATTCTGTATTCCAAAGAGGTTACAATCCCAATATAGGAGCAGAGACACAGATAGAGACATACACACCTACAGGAGGAGTCCAAGGAAACAGCGAGAAGATATTAGTCTCTGTGCCTGTTTCCCCATTAGTAAAATGGGGAAGATGAAAATACCACATCTCTATTTTTTTTATCAGGGCCCTTGCAAGCTGCTAAAGGAGAGCAAAGTGTTGTTAGCTCTCGCAACTGATAGCCACTCCCTGGATAAGCCTAATTGGATGTTGCTTTGTTTGTTCCTGCCCTCCTCTCAGCGCTTGGTCAGTGAGCGGCCATAGGTTAAGTGATGGGACGCTGAAATAATGTAAATTAGCCACCCATTATCTTCCTTTTCAGTGCAATTGTGATGTCAGAGAGCATTTCAGCCAATCCCCTTTGTCTGTTGTCCTCTTTCCCTTCCCCTCTTGTATGGCAGGCCTTTAGGTTAAAAGTGTCTTAACATTTACAAGTCTCACTGGTATTATCATCCAGAGTCAGCTCTTTAACCCAAATGTTTGACAGTTCTTCCCAGCTACAGTAAGATAAATTTCCTTAGACCAGGGGTCGGCAACCTTCGGCATGCGGCCCATCAGGGTAATCTGCTGGTGGGCCATGAGACAGTTTGTCTACATTGACTGTCCTCAGGCCCGGCCCCCGCGCCAGCTCCCAATGGCTGTGGCTCATTGTTCCTGGCCAATGGGAACTGCAGGAAGTGGTGGACCGCAGGGACTTGCTGGCCACTGCTTTCTGCAGTTCTCATTGGCCAGGAAAGGCAAAGCACAGTCACTGGGAGCTGCAGGGGCCATGCCTGTGGACAGTCAACTTAAACAAAATGTCTCGCGGCCCACCAGCAGATTACCCCGATGGGCTGCCTGCCAAAGGTTGCCAACCCCTGCAGTACGTAGTGCTTGCTACCATAAATACATAATTACACATGAAAAGTGAGGCTAAAAGAACATTCTTAAGGTTGCCAAGTCAAGCACTTAAAACTTAGGAAGTGCCATAATTAAAGTTTCCCAAGCAATTTAATTTGGCCCCCTTGTGTGTACACATCACGGTACAGTCTATAAGGATGTAATCCCCTGCGGTTTTTTTCCATAGGAGTGCTTGACATGGCAACCTTAAAATGTTCTTCTAACAGAGGTTTTTTGTGTGTAATTTTGTAGGTTTTTTAAAAAGCAAACTGAAAAAACAGAAACTCCATCAAGTGGCATCATATTGGCTCCCAAGTGGCTCATTAGCAGTGGAACCTTTAGATCCACCACACAGACCTCTACCATGTTAGCTAACTGAGTAACTGACAGCAGTTGTAGGCTGTCTCCTGCTAAGGGGGCCAGCTCAAGCGAGGGGTGAGCCACATGCTTTCTGTTGGGTTTCACTGATATTTGCTGACAGCAGAGGAATGGTGAGACTCAGGATGCTGGATTCCATTCCAGGCTATGGAGGGGAATATGCCCTAGTGGGCACAGATTCTTTTACCCATTTCCCCTAAAAAGTTGCTTGCAGCAGTTCATGAGCATGGGGATCAACCTCAGGGCAGACTGTTAGGAACCAGAGCACAAGTCCCAAATTGGCTATGAAGTTCTATACTTCAGTTTCAAACCAGTGATAGTCAACCTGTGGAACTCAGTGCCGGTGGTGTTGTGAAGGCCAAAAGTATAACTGGGTTCAGAAAAGAAAGACCTAAGTTCATGGAGCAACTTCATGCTCTGGGAGTCCCTAAGCCTCTGACTGCCAGATGATGGGACTTGAAGACAGGGGATGGATCACTCGATAATTGCCCTGTTCAATTCACTCCCTGTGAAGCAGTTGGCATTAGCCGTTGTCAGAAGACAGGATTCTGGACTAGATGGACCATGGCTGACCAAGTCTGGCTGGTCTTATGTTCTTAATAAATAATAATACCACAGAATGGTGGGAACTGCTTAGCTTTCAGTTGTAGACGAGAGGTAATTATTAGGCTGAGAGTGCATTGCTCCTCTGAAAAGATCTTAACAGAACTGCTCCCTGTGTGTATTCAGAGTCCTAAATGTTGACTTTAGAATAAGCTACTGATGCTTTTGACTCTGTTTCATCCTGCAGAGCCAGCCCAGCTATTTCACGAGGTGGATCCATTGTCATTCCCGATGAATCCAGGGAGCTGGATTCTACTGTCATTCAAACGTCATCAACAGAACCACAGGCAGCAGGTATTATAGGTCGAGGGAGGCTGTGCCTCCCCAAACTGCCTGGCATGGCACCTGTCATAAATGGATAGGTAGGTAAGGGTTAAGTTTCTTTTACCTGAAAAGGGTAACCGAACACCTGACCAGAGGACCAATCAGAGAACTGGATTGTTTAAAGTCAGGGGCGGGGACTTTTGTATACGCGGGTCTTTGTTGTTTCTTAGCTATGAGGAAACAAGTCTTCTTCTAATTCTCTCCTAATACTTCTTCTAAACACTGTAAGTACCCAGGAACCGCAAAGTAATTCAGCTATTGGTCTTTGGGGTGTATTTACCTGTCTGTTAATTTGTTGTGCTGGTTTAATTGGGCTATCTTGTAAATCAGACGTTTCTTTATATTTTCTATAAGCAAGAGCCTGTATTGAGTTTCTTAATGCAAAGATATGTTTATATTTTCTTCTTTTTTTCTATAAAGTTTTGTTTAAACCTTGTGAAAGTCTTTTTCCTAGGGAGCAAAGGGAAAAGCCAGGTTGTGGGCTATTTTCCTATTTGGGTCCAGGAAAGAGCAGACTACCGGGGAAAGAGACGAAGAATTCTCTCTGTTCTCTGGTGGTTACAATTTTCCCCTCATTCCTGGAGCAAGGGGGGTGGGCAGAGGCCCAGCTGTGGGTATTTTGCATCTCCATTGATCTGAGGGACAGAAAAGCTGGTTTCTTGGTCACACAGGAGCCGCAAGGCAAGCTGATAAGGAGGGGGAAGGGGTTATTATTCCCTGCTTTAGCATCCAAGGGATTGGAATCTGGGTGTCCCACCAAGGGAGGGTTGGGGACACCAGAGGGAGGAAAAGGGGGATCAGGCCCCATAGATTAATTCCTGGATTTGGGGCAGCGAGAAATCCAAGTGCGTCAGTGAGCTCTGGGGGTTTCAGGTAAGCCCCCCAAACTTTGGACCGCAAAAGTCAGGTTTGGGACAGGACCAGACTGGTGGATCACTAAGTTCCAGGTCTGGGACTGGACGGCTAGATTACCACAGCACCAGCCCATGCTCCACTCTTAGGCCCCGCCTCCCAGTTTTCTTCTGCTCTTCCATGGCCCAGAGGCTTGGGGCAGGCAGACTGGGGCACGTGTCACAAGGCCCAGGCTGTGGTTGGGAGCATAGCACCAACTTCCCCTCTGCCCAGTGGGTGCTTGACCCGGCCGCCCCCCACCTCTTCTGCCACTGGCCACTGCCCTTGCCCTGCCCCCATTCCACCCCTTTGCCAGGTCCACCACCCCTTTTCCACCCGTTCCACCCCTTGACAATCCATTCGGACGAGAGATGCCAGCCCAATGTTCTCAAACTTGGCGGGGGCCACGTGAGGATCAACCAATTCCGCACGGCGCAAGCAGATGGGGTTTTCCACCTCTAAGCAAAAAACCAATAGACCAGACAAAAATGACTTTGGTTTCACTCCACTTGGCTAACCACAAGTCACACAGCAATTTCCCTTAGGACACTCCAGGTTCCCGATTATCAGCCACCCGATCCCAACCCACCTGGGGATGAATGGTTATGAAACCAAGACCCCAGTAGAAAAAGGTCTCTCGTCCCAAAGGAACCAGACCCAGACCCAGGGCTCAATTCAATGTTTATTCAGAGAATATTTAAATAAGGATTGATATCACAGAAGTTTGGCATGTCAGTCAATTAGTCATCGGGGGCAAACAACAACAGAGTATGTGGGGACGCTGGTATTTTATATGGGTTAAGCATATAGTACATAACAGTCTGAATGTCCCCAATGCAGGGTGTACGGGGGTGGGGTTCCAAGTATAGTAGGGAGAGCAGTATGGTACATCGCTCATTCTAATGTTACAACATAGTCTGATATGAGCAAGCAGGCTCTGGTAATGGGACAGGATGACCCTCACGAGGTGGAATCCAGATCGGTGGGTTCAGGACTCAGGGGAATGTGTTAGTAGGGGGGTAAAGGGTTTTCCCCTCCCCCCCGTGGTGCGTGGAGCCCATCGGCTTCACTCCTAGTACTGGGCGTGGCCGGTGATTGTGTTGGTGTAGATGTCCCTGGACACCATGGAATAGTGCGAGACCATCAAACGTCTCATGAGCGTTGCATAGCCGACGGCACCCCAAGGCCCAAGACCTAAATTCACGCTGTTTGCCCTATCGCTTTAGAATCTAAAATCTAAAGGTTTATATAAAGGAAACAAGATAGGAGAGAGAGCTGAATTGGTTAAATTGGAATTCAATACATCTCAGTAATGGCAAAGTTCTTAGTTAGGCTTGTAGCTTGTGATGCAGGTAAACTGCGGTCTTCAAATCAAGTCTCTGGAGAACATCCCCCGCTGGGATGGGTCATCAGTCCTTTGTGCAGAGCTTCAGATTGTAGCAAAGTCCCTCCAGAGGTAAGAAGCAGGACTAAAGACAAAATGGAGATGAGGCCTCCGCCTTATATATGCTTTTCCAGGTGTAAGGACACTTCTTTGTTCTTACTGTGGAAAGTTACAGCAAAATGGAGTCTGCAGTCACATGGGCCAGTCTCTGCACACCCTGCTGAGTCACAAGGCGTAGCCACCTCCTCTCAATGGGTCAATTGTGTAGCTAATGGTCCTTAATGGGCCATCAAGCAGGCTAAGCTGAGCTGACACCAACTTGTCTGAGGTGTTACCCAGAACTGCAGCACAAATTTGAAATACAGACAGTACACAGCCAATATTCATAACTTCAACTACAAAAGTGATACAGACATACAGACAGCATAATCATAACCAGCAACCCATGACCTGGTCTTAGACACCTTGTATGACCCCCTTTACATAGGATTTGGTGCCACTACAGGACCTTGGTTGCAACCCATGTTCTATATGGTCTCAGTTTATATCAATAACGTCACAACCCACTTCCCCCAAGTCCCCACCCCTGCCCTGCCTCTTCTCCGCCTCCTCCCCTGAGCGTTCTGCATCCCCGTTTCTCCCCCTCCCTCCAGGAAAGTCCTAAGTGCCACCAAACAGCTGTTAGGCTGTGGGGGGGAGGAGTGGGGACACGGCCTTCTTGGGAGCGGGGGAGGAGGCGAGGCGAGGGGAGCTTGGCTACCGGTGGGTGCCAAGCACTCACTCATTTTTCCCCATGGGTGCTCCAGCCCCGGAGCACCTATGGAGTTGGCACCTGTGGTTGGGAGTGCTGGGACCGCTCCACCTTGCCTCCCCTCTGGAGCTTGGGGTGCTGGGGCCAAGCCACTTGCCCAGGGCTGGGGGCGAATGGTGGGACCAGCAGCCGCAGGGGGATTCTCTGGGCTCCAGCAGGGGAGGGGGCAGTGGAAGAGGAGGGAGGGGCCGAGGGCTAGCCTCCCCCAACAACTTAATCGCCCCCCACCCACGAACAGAACTGATGATAAAATTCCAGTCGCGGGGCCAGATTCTCCGGTCGCTTACATTCACGCAGGCCAATTTGACTGGGTGGAGCTGTGCAGGTGTGTGTAGGAGCAGAGTCTGTAGACAATGGGATCAGACAGATGTATATGAAGATCTACTTCTCCTTTATCATCGCTAGAAGGAGAACAAAGGTAGCGCGGCTCTCAGGCATGTCTAGGCTGGAATAAAAGGTGCAGTGTTACAATGGGGTATCCAACACATCTGAAAAGTCTAGACGGGAAGAGGCACCATGTCAGGCTAAGTCACAGGACTGGAAGGGAGCTCGAGAGGGCATCTAGTCCAGTGCTCTCACTCATGGCAGGACTAAGTATTATCTAGACCAGGGATTCTCAAACTTCACTGAACCACAACCTCCTTCTGACAACAAAAATTACTACACAACCCCAGAAGTGAGGACCAAAACCTGAACCCGCCCGAGCCCTGCCACCCTGGGTTAGGAGTGCCAAAGTCTGAGCCCCACCACCCAGGGCTGAAGTTCTTGGGCTTCGGCTTTGGCCCCAGGAGGTGGGGCTCAAGCTTTGGCCCCGGGCCCCAGCAAGTCTGAGCCAGTTCTGGTAATCCCGTTAAAATGGATTTGCGACCCACTTTCGGGTCCTGACCCAGTTTGAGAACTGCTGATCTAGATCAGTTAGTCAAATTAAAGACAGCAGAGAGCCAAGCTTTAACTTGACCAATTTAGCATGTGCTAAATGTGGTGCATTGGAAACCTGTTGAAATTGTAGGCTGTCACTTTAATTGTGGTGGGTTTCCTGGGCCTTCTTGCAGGATAGGGGGCTCAGTAGGAAAGCGTGCAACCAGAGTTAGTCTGGAAAGACCTGGTCTAAAACAAGTTGTGCCTTGCTGCCTTAGGGAGAAGTCTGTTTTGTCTCCCTCTGGTTTTGGCAGCAGGGCAGGGTCAAGTGCAATAGGGTCAGGCGAAGCACTAGGGTGCTGAGGTGAGGTCACACAATGGCATTCGAACAGCAAGCAGTGGGCAATGACCTGCTGCTCAAACAGCTTCCTCTTCCTTCTGGGATCTTTACATAGTCCAGGTATCCAATGAAAATCCTGTGTGTCCAGTCAATCAGAGGCCTCAGATATAATTGCTGGGCACTGCAGGCCTTGAGCAGCCGTTGGTCAGTGGCCGTGGTTCTATGCACTGTTAGGGCTTGGAGGCTAGCAAAGCTGTTTAAGGCCCCAGCAGACCTGGGGTCAATAGCAGGGCCCCGGAACAACTTTCTAGCAAGAGTATTTGATGTTTTTATCTATCTGCTCTGTGTGTGCGGTGAACATAACACTAAAGTGTACTTGACATCTTTAAATCCTAACCTGGACAAACTTCAGAGGCCGGTGGAGTTTGCAGGGCTGGCCGTTATCTAGCTTTTGAAGTATGGCCCTGATTTTCCAGAGCTGCTGAGCACCTACAGTTCCCATCGGCTTCATCTGCAACCCATGGGCCCTGCCTGAGGAAGACACTACAGCTATGGTTAACTTGAAGCAGGTGCATAAATCCCATTGATGGAAGCACATGTGTAACTGCTTTCCTGAATCAGGGCCTTCGGGTTCAGCACTTCCAAGGGCACAGCTACACTGCATGCTCTGTACAGAGGCGCGTAGAGTACGTGTGCTGCATGGGCCCCTAGCATGGTATAAGTAGCAGTGTAGACAGAGAGGCACTACTTAGGCGAGTAGAATAAAGACATGCCTGAACCCTGGGTGGGCAAACTACAGCCTGGGGGCCGCAGCTGGCCCTCCAGGCATTTTAATCTGGCCCTTGAGCTCCTGCTGGGGAGCGGGGTCAGAGGCTTGCCCCACTCTATGCGGCTCCTGGAAGCAGCCAGCATGTCCCCCCTTCGGCTCCTATGCATAGGGGTAACCAGAGTGCTCTGCACACTGCCCCTGCAGCTCCCATTGGCTGGGAACCACGGCCAATGGGAGCTGCAGGGGTGGTGCCTGAGGACAGGGCAACACACAGAGCCCCCGGCCACACTTCTGCATAGGAGCCAGAGGACGGACAAGCTGCTGCTTCTGGGAGCTGCCTGAGGTAAGCGGCACCCCCTCCCATGCCCCAAACCCCTTCCCCAGCCTTGATCCCCCTCCTGCCCTCCGAACCCCTCAGTCCCAGCCCAGAGCACCCTCCTGTACCCCCAACCCCTCATCCCCAGCCTCACCCCAGAGCCCGCAGCCAGAGCCAGAGCCCTCACCCCCCTGCACCCCAACCCACAATTTTGTGAGCATTCATGGCCCACCATGCAATTTCCATACCCAGATGTGGCCCTCTGACCAAAAAGTTTGCCCACCCCGGTATATATCCATCACACCTCTCTGCATGCCCCATCAGTGCTTCCCCCATCGATGCTGCTATTTATGTCCTTCCCTACTGCAGTGGTTTTCCCCACTGCCTTCTCCCTGCCGGAGCCTTTTCTCACCACAGTGAGAGGCTCCAGCAGCAACTCACTGCTTTCCTCGTTGCTTCCCCCTTGCCTCACGGACACGTGTAGCTACCTGCCGCAGAGTGGACGCAGCTTGCTTCTCCCTGGGCTGTGTACACGTTCCCTATGTGCTACGTGGACATAGCCTAAGGATTGGACTGCATTACTCGGTGTGTAAACAGAGCAGATTGCCTGGGGTGTCAAAACACCACCCCCACCCCCCGCAATGATATCTTGCAGAGCCACTTTGTGGAGCAGAATGACTCTTCAAGGCTCAGTGGCCACCAGTGTAAAACCTCATTGATCAAGCTGTGCTCTTATCACTGCACATTTTAATTTTCAGTCAAATGCAAATTTAACAAAGGGACCAGTGAGAAAATAGAACCCACGAGTTCCAATCTGCTGCACAGAGATGCCTGCAGATCCCTGGCAGGATACAACTGTATAGGAATTCATATCAGCCCACAGACAAATGTAAGGTGGAGACAAAGGGATGCTTTGTCCAGCTCAGCTTGCTGTTAGAAGCTTTTTCACTTAATGCAGCCTGAAATTCAGGCATTTCACACACATGCTTTATCAGACTGATATTATTTTGCAAGTGAAAAGCAGTTAGCACTCCACCACTGAAACAGCTTGAAGAAAATATTTTATATACCAGGAGAAAGCTGCACAATTCCCACGCTACCCTGATGCTGCTAAACAGCAGGCAGGCCACAGAGCCGGAGGTGGAGAGCTCAGTGCAGAGCAGGGGGGGACTTGTATTCCACCTCAGTCCTGGGGTTGGCCTGAGGCAGTTTCGGACTTGGCACCACTTGAGTAGCCTCAGGGCTGTTTTGTGTTGCTCCGCAGTGACCTCCAAGGAGCCATTCCCAGAACCAGGTGTTGCCAGAGCACACGGGCAGAATGGCCACACAGCTGGCCTGTCCTTTCTGTGGGTGAAGCAGGTTGGTTAAAATCACAGCCATCTTTCTAATGGCACTCGAAACAAAACTTACGGGTTGCTATTGAATCGTCTCCCACCTCCGTGAGCTCGGGGTTCTAGCTGGAATGGGACGTGATGGAATCCCACAAAAAGAGGCACCTGCCTTGGTATTCCTGGCTAGCGCCAGAAACAGAGGAGATGGGGATCTTTGAAATTAGTCTACTTTGGTGAGATCTGCAGCCCATTGTCGCAGATTTGAGCAGCTGGGATAGGTCAGAGAAACATCCCAACTCTGGGGCACTGATCCAAAACAAACCCAAATCCTGAGCCTTCGGAGGTTGCCCCCTCAAGCATTTTTGAAAGCCCTAAAATGGACGGTTGCGGTCTGTGATGGGTTCCCCACAGGGTGCTACCTGGAAGTGGGGTACCACTGAGGCCCCTGACCCACCAGCCTGGGCTCCCTCTCACACTGTGCTGCCGTGACAAGCTGCAAAGCCCTGCAGCCTGCACTTTCACCAGCATTCACACAGGTAGGGTGTGACGATGTGGTTCTGGCGGGACCCAACTGAGAGTGCCAATTCAGAACCAATTGCTCAAACAGGGCAGTTACAGCCCAAGGCTGGGGTTTTTCCACCTCTAAGGTAAACCAGACCAGCCAGACAAAGAGGATTCTTGTTTCACCCCACTGGTTAACCACAAGTCACACAAGCAATTCCCTTAGACACTGCAGTCTCCCAGTATCACCACCAGTGCCACCTGTCCTGGGGATGAACAGTTATGAAAACCCCAACACCCAATAAAAGAAAAAGGTTCTCTCGATCCCAAAGGACCAAGCCCCAGACCCAGGTCAATATACAAATCAGATCTTACCCACAAATCACGCTGTTGCCAATCCTTTAGAATCTAAAATCTAAAGGTTTATTCATAAAAGGAAAAAGATAGAGATGAGAGCTAGAATTGGTTAAATGGAATCAATTACATACAGTAATGGCAAAGTTCTTAGTTCAGGCTTGTAGCAGTGATGGAGTAAACTGCAGGTTCAAATCAAGTCTCTGGAGAACATCCCCCGCTGGGATGGGTCATCAGTCCTTTTGTGCAGAGCTTCAGCTTGTAGCAAAGTCCCTCCAGAGGTAAGAAGCAGGATTGAAGACAAGATGGAGATGAGGCATCAGCCTTATATAGGCTTTTCCAGGTGTAAGAACACTTCTTTGTTCTTACTGTGGAAAGTTACAGCAAAATGGAGTCTGCAGTCACATGGGCCAGTTCCTGCACACCTGCTGAGTTACAAGGCGTAATCTGCCTTCTCTCGATGGGTCAATTGTGTAGCTGATGGTCCTTAATGGGCCATCAAGCAGGCTAAGCAGAGCTGACACCAACTTGTCTGGGATGTTTCCCAGAACACAGCACAAGTTTGAAATACAGACAGATACACAGCCAATATTCATAACTTCAACTACAAAAATGATACAGACAACAGACAGCATAATCATAACCAGCAACCCATAACCTGGTCTTAGACACCTTATATGACCCCCTTTACATAAGATTTGGTGCCACTACAGGACCTTGGTTGCAACCCATGTTCTATATGGTCCCAGTTTATATCAATAACGTCACACCCCCAATGCAAAATTGATGCAGGAAGGGATGACACAAACATCACTGACTGCATCCCAAGAGCCCCCATCCCTGGGTCTGTGTCGCTACAGCCAGTGTTGGGCTAGAGGCCGTACCAGTGTATAACAGAAATGGTTTATCAAAGTCATGTTCAATAACACGATTGAATCTCTTTATAAACTCAAGGTAAAACTTAGTTTGAACAACAGTGGATTGGATCTGCTTTTGCCTAACAGAATTTACTGGCTGATGGGGTGGGCTCTCTTTGCTAACAGCTATTATCAAGTCTTTCTTCTCCCTGCCAGCCAGGTAATTTGCATTAGCACAGACACTAGCTTTTAACTTTTTAGCTGCCACCAATTCCAAGGCTGGACTTTGTCTTACAAAGATACCACACAAATCCAAAGGGTTTGAGGGTGAGAGTTTGTTTCCTCTTCCCTGCATCCTCAATCGTTTAGACATAAAACCATTTAGCTCTGGAACACCAGCAACCAAATCTGTCCTTAGACCCTGAAGCACAGACTGCTCACTCACAGAATCAGCATGGAGACATTCCTGTCCTAACACCATTGTTTTCCCAACAAGCTGGCCACCCACAGCCACGCGGTTATAGGGCTGCTCAACTTTCTTAACAGCTTTTATTCCATTTGAGACCTTCTTAAAGCTACCACACTGGATCTTTTAAAAGGAAAGTCAGTGGATCCTTTCACAACAGAAAATTTCTGGCTGTTAGGAACTGAAACTTCCTTGATTAAATCACTTTCACACCCTTCAGTTGTAGTAAACTGCTTGCACAGGTCACCACGAGGGTTTCTTTCCCCAGGAGCTTTTCTAAGGAGCAATTCACCCCTCTCAGAACTTCTGCCCTTACCCCTTTCACCCAGGGCTTGCTCTAAAGGACACTTTCCTGAGCAACCGCAGACTCTTTCTGAGTCTCACATTCAGAATCACCTCTGGCCCACCAGGCAGATTTTTACACAATTCCCTTTCAGGCAAACTTATAGACTTTCTAGATAACAGGTTAGAAGTATTTTTCTTCCCTTGGTCATGGACAAGTTCAGGTATCTTTTCCTTCTTACTAAAACTGTCAGTAGGTAACACACTTGAATCACCTTCACGCTCTCCTTGTGCCCTGGCTAGGGTATCACCCTGATCAGACAGAGCTTCTACACCCTTTTCCAACCGCACATTAGCAACTGGCAAACTACAAGCACCAGAATTGTCTGGTCTCTGGGATTTTGCTAAGACACTAACTGGAAGCAACCTAGTCACAGTGTCATTCTCCCCAGCAGACACAAGCTTAGGACCATTCCCTTCCTGGGCTTTAGCTGTATTTACAATTAACTCTGAGACAACTGCACTATTCTCAACCATTATAGGCTGAAAGGCACCTTCTGTCTGCTCCACAGGCAAAGAAAAGCCATAAACACCTTCTTCTTTACCAGACACACAGCTTGGGATCTTCTTTCCCTTGTCCCAGCATACAGGGCTGTTCACAGACAACTGCTTAGAGACTGAGATAGCTTTCTCCATAGGCAAGTCAATACCCCTGACAGATGCAGGCACATTTCCTTCACTGTCACATTTCTCCACACAGGAAACAGGTAAAGGATAGGGACACTTATCTTCCACTATCCTTGTCTTCCCAAACTGCTGACTAGACAAAGCCATCAGCTCTCAAGGCTGCCTAGGCTCATCCAGACTTTCCCTACCAGGCACATTGCCACTCCCAACAGATAAGCTGCTGCTTTTTTCATTACACTGAGCTACTTCCAGCAAATCACAGTTACCCATTTCAGGTTCACTTTTACAAGCTGTACTAGCCACCAATCCATCACCCATTACAAATCTACCCTTTCCTTTCTCAGTTAGGGCTTCCACCTGACCATTTACTTGAATCTGCTCCTGAGAAACATTTTCCTCCCTGTGGCAAATTGCCAGTACTGTTCTCTGGGTCTCGCCCTTTCTCTTCTATGGGGTAGGTTCAGGGCAATATTGCTTGCCTCTGAACCAGTTCTTAATCACTCCCCTAGTGTCCTTGGAGGAGGGGAGTGGAGAGGGAGGGACCTGGGCCCACCCTCTACTCCAGGTCCCAACCCAGGGGCCCTGGGGTTGTGGTGAACCACTTGACTAGCGGTTTCTTCCCCTGGGTTACTTCCCTCTCATACCCGTCCCTCGTCATACCTTATCAGCTTGTGATCAGCTTGTGAAGCTTCTCCTCCTTCTATATTACAAGCTGGTGCCCCTTACTAGGGTTTCTGTTGGGCTTCCATCCACAAGCAGCACCCTCCAACCTTCTATTTCTTCGTCTGGAAACCTTCTCTTCTGCACTCTGTCCAATCCTAACCTTTTCCTTCAACTTACCACCCCTGTTTGACTGAAGCAGGGTTTATATTCCCATGATGGAAGTTCAGGTGCTCTAACTGAAAGGCAGGTGCTCTGTGAAGTCAGGTGCTCTAGGGTATTTGGAGTAGTGCTCTACTGAGTCAGGTCTCTAATTGCGAGTCACGTGCTCTAATTGGCCACAGCTGTTCTAGTTAAGTTCAAGTCTAAAGCAAACCTTCCTTACTGGCAGGTAAGGCCCCTGGCAACCTTCTTATGCTCCCTCTGCCAGCTGTATCACACTCCCAATGGATACTTTTTGCTCTTGATCTAACTCCAGATTCACTTCTGAGACCATTCGACAGACATTTAGAACTCCATTCACAAGACACACTGCTTCTTGACAGACAACAGCTATTAACCCACGAGTGACTCCCTCTCCCTGGCCATGCAAAACTGGTTAGACACAGAAAATCTGCCAGCGAGTAATACCACATATCAATAGTTATAAAGCTGGCTAGTCAGAGGATCCAATTTCTGCTGTTCTTCCCTTGCTTCTTTGACTTGGAGCTGAGTCTGGCGATTTCTTGTTGCACCTTGTTGAGTCTCCTGTGCCTTTGTCGAGCTTTTCCTCGCAGCCAGCAGTTCCGGACACCCCTTACGAGCTTTTTTTCTCTTCCTCATCTGGCCTCCTTCTTTCTTTCAGGCAGGGGCTTTTCTTCTCTTCTCAGAGCTTCTTTCTCTCGTTCAGCGGGCTCTTCCTCCCAGCTGGGCAAGGCTTGCTTCTCTTTATTCGAACTTTCTTAGCCAGTTTTTGCTCATGTTCCAAACTGCATAGGCTGTCCATCAGGTCTTGCAGTTTTCATTGCTTTTGCGATGCCTTTTTGTCTATGGTCTGATCTTTAACCAACCAAACTCTCATCCCAATTTCAAATTTAGATAGCGGTCGGTTCTGACCCAACGCTTAAATTGACCTTGGTTCTGTGGATCCTAGCCACGACTACAGCCTGTGACGATGTGGTTACTCATAGACTCATAGTCATAGGTCAGAAGGACCAATATGATCATCTAGGTCTGACCTCCGTGCCACAAGGCAGGCCACAAACCGCTTACCCATACACAGTGTATAACACCCTAAACCGCATGACTGGAGTTATTGCAAATTCCTCAAATATGATCTGAAGACCTCAGCTTGCCAGACGAACCAGCAGAGCGACCCATGGCCACGCTTGCAGAGGGAAGCGAAAAACCTCCAGGGCTCTGCCATGCCGCCTGGAGGTAATTCCTTCCCGACCCAAATATGGCGTCAGCTACCTGGCATGTGGGCAAGACTCACCAGCCAGCACCCAAGAAAGAATTCTCTGCAGTAATCAGTTACCCATCCCATTTCAACATCCCCTCACAGACCATTGAGCAAACTTTATCTGCGATATCCAGAATCAATTTGCCAAAATTAAACTATCCCATCATACATCCCTCCATATACATTATCAAGCTTAGTCTTAAGCCAGATAAGTCTTTTGCCCCCACTACTTCCCTCGGAAGGTTGTTCCAAGAACTCACTCCCTATATCGTTAGAAACTTCGTCTAATTTCAAGTCTAAACTCCTAATATCCAGTTCTGTACCCACTTGTCCTTGTGCCTACATTAGTCCTAAGCTTAAAATTTCCTCTTCCTCCCTACGTTCATCCCCCTGATTATATTTATTATGAGCCAGCATATTCCCCCGCAGCCTTCTTTTGCCAGGCTAAACAGCCAAGCTCTTTGAGTCTCCTTTCATAAGCAGATTTTCCATTCCTGGAATCATCCTAGTAGCCCGTCTCTGAACCTGTTCCAGTTGAATTCATCCTTCTTAAACGATGGACACCAGCATGCCACCAATTTATTCCAGGTGGGGTTCACCAGCGCCGTAATATAACGGCACTAACACCTCCTTTTCCTGCTGAATACCTCGCCCGATGCTCCTAAACCGCATGCGTGTTTTTAACAGCCATATCACGATTGCGGCTCATAGTCATCTCCTGCTATTCAACCCAATACCCCAAGGTCCTTCTCCTCTCCGTCGCTTCAACTGATGCGTCCCCAACGTTATCTAAAATCTTATTATAATCCCTAAGTGCGTTGACCTTGCCTTTTCACTATTCTTATTCATCTGGCGGACCCAACTGAGAGTGCCCATTCAGGACCAATTGCTCAAACAGGGCAGTTACAGCCCTAGGCTGGGGTTTTTTCCACCTCTAAGGCAAACAAACCAGCCAGACAGAACGAGGGACTTTGGTCTCACCGCATTGGCTACCACACGTCATCACACAAGCAATTCCTTAGACACTCCAGTCTCCCAGTATCCCCACCAGTGCCACTCATCCTGGGGATGAATGGGTTATGAAAACCAACCCCCAATAAAAGATCCAAAGATCAAGCCCCGACCCAGGTCAACATACACATCAGCTCTTACCCACCAAATCACACTGTTGCCAGTCCTTATAGAATCTAAAATCTAAAGGTTTATTCATTAAAGGAAAAAGATTAGAGATTGCAGAGCTAGAAACTGTTAAATGGACAAATTACACACCAGTGTGGCAAGTCTCAGTTGCCAGGTTGTAGCCGTGGATGGAGTTAAAACTGCAGGTTCAATCAAGTCTTGAGTACATCCCCCGCTGGATGGTCATCAGTCCCTTGTTGTAGAGCTTCGTTGTAGCAAAGTCCCTTCCAGAGGTTAAGAAGCAGGACTGAGACAAAACAGAGATGAGGCCTCCGCCTTATATAGGCTCTTCCAGGTGTAAGAACACTTCTTGTTCTTACTGTAGAAGTTACAGCAAAATGGGTCTGCTACATGGGGCAGTGCTGCCACACCCTGCTGAGTTACAAAGCGTATCTGCCTCCCCTCAGTGGTCGTTGTGTAGGCTGATGGTCCTTTTAATGGGCCATTCAAGCCAGGCTAGGCAGAAACTAACACCACTTGTCGGGATTTTTCCCCCAGAAATTTACAGCACAAATTTGAAATACAGACAGATATACGGCCATACTCATAACTTCAACTACAAATGTCCAGACACACAGACAGCATAATCATAACCAGTAAAACCCGTAACCTGGCTTAGACACCTATATGACCCCCTTTACCTAAGATTTGCGTGCCACTACGGACCTTTTGGTTTGCAAGCCCATGTTCCTGTATGGTCCCAGTTATATCAATAACGTCCCACAAAGCCCTGCCAGCCTTGCACTTTCACCAGCATATTCACACAGGTAGGACACACCAAGCTGCGTTACATGCAGGATTTCTAAGCACCAGGCTTCCCAAGCCTGGGACCCCAAGCGTCATCCATCAGCTTGTGAAGCTTCTTCCTCTATATACAAGCTAGGTGCCCCTTACTAGGGTTTCTGTTGGCGCTTCCAATCACAGCAGCACCCTCCAACCTTTATTTCTCTCTGGAAACTTCTCTTCTTGCACTCTGGCCAATCCAACCTTTTTTCCTTCAATACCACCCCTGTTGACTGAAGCAGGGTTTATATTCCATGATGGAGTAGGTGCTCTAACTGAAAGGCAGGTGCTCTAGTGAAGTCAGGTGCTCTAAGTGGGTGTATTTGGTAGTGCTCTACTGAAGTCAGGTGCTCTAATTGCGAGTCAGTGCTCTAATTGGCCCGCTGTTCTAGTTAATTCAAGGCTAAAGCACCTTCCTTACTTGGCAGGGATAAGGCCCCTGCAACCTCTTATGCTCCTCTGCAGCTGTATCACACTCCCAATGAGATATTTTTGTCTTGATCTAACTCCAGATTCACTTCTGAGACATTAGACAGACATTTAGAAACTCCATTCACAGACACATGCTTTCTTGAACAGACCAACAGCTATTACCCACGGTGACTCCCTCTCCCTGGCCATCGGCAAAATGGTTAGACACAGAAAACTGCCAGAGTAATACCAATATCAATAGTTATAAAGCTGGAGTCAGAGGATCCAATTTTGCGTTCTTCCCTTGCTCTTTGATTTGGAGCTGAAGTCTGGCGTATTTTGTTGCACCTTGTTGAAGTCTCCTGTTGGCCTTTGTCGAGCTTTCTCCTCGCAGCCAGCAGTTCCAGGACACCCCTTACGAGCTTTTTTCTCTCTACATCTGGCCTCCTTCTTTCTTTCAGGCAGCTCTGTGTCTCTCTCTCAGCAGGCTTCTTTCTCTCGTTAGCGGGCTCTCCTCCAGCTGGGCCAAGGCTTGCTATCTTTTATTCGAACTTTCTACAGTTTTTGCTCATGTTCCACTGCAGGCTTCCATCAGGGTTCTTGCAGTTTCATTGCTTTGCGATGCTTTTTGTCTTCATGGTCCTGATCTTTAACTCAACCAAACTTCAATCCCATTTCAAATTTAAGATGCGTGGTGTCTGACCAAGCTAAATTGACCTGTTCTGTGGTCCTAGCACGACTACGCCCTATGTGCACATGTGGTACTCATGACTCATAGACTCATAGGTCAGAAGGACCAATTATGATCATCTAGGTCTGACCTCCGTGCGACAGGCAGGCCCAAAAACACGCTACCCAATACACATGTTATAACAACCCTAACACCTGACTGAGTTATGCAAATTCCTAACAATTGATGATCTGAAGACTCAAGCTTGCAGAGAATCACAGCAAGCGACCCATGCCACGCTGAGGGAAGCGAAAACCTCAGGGCTTGCCAATCCGCCTGGAAGAATTACCTTCCGACCCAAACTATGGCGTCAGCTAACCTGAGCATGTGGGCAAGGACTCACCAGCAGCACCCAAGAAGAATTCTCGTGCGTAATCAGTTCCCCATCCCATCCAAATCCCTCAAGACCATTGAGCAACTTTTCTGCGATAAACCGGAGATCAATTGCCAAATTAAACTATCCCATCATAACTATCCCTCTATTACTTATCAAGCTTGTCTTAAGCCAGATAAGTCTTTGCCCCACTACTTCCTCGGAAGGTTGTTTCCAGACTTACTTCCTAATATGCGTTAGAAAGAAACCTTCGTCTAATTTCCTTATATAGGCTCTTCCAGGTGTAAGAACACTTCTTTGTTCTTACTGTAGAAAGTTACAGCAAAATGGAGTCTGCAGTCACATGGGCCAGTTGCTGCACACCCTGCTGAGTTACAAAGCGTATCTGCCTCCCCTCAGTGGGTCAGTTGTGTAGCTGATGGTCCTTAATGGGCCATCAAGCAGGCTAGGCAGAACTAACACCAACTTGTCTGGGATTTTTCCCAGAAATACAGCACAAATTTGAAATACAGACAGTATACGGCCAATACTCATAACTTCAACTACAAAATGATACAGACAAACAGACAGCATAATCATAACCAGTAACCCGTAACCTGGTCTTAGACACCTTATATGACCCCCTTTACATAAGATTTGGTGCCACTACAGGACCTTGGTTGCAACCCATGTTCTGTATGGTCCCAGTTTATATCAATAACGTCACACAAAGCCCTGCAGCCTGCACTTTCACCAGCATTCACACAGGTAGGGACACACCCAGCTGCAGTTACATGCAGGATTTCTAAGCACCAGCTTCCCAGCCTGGGACCCCAGAGCAGTACATGCCCTGGTCAAATCTGGACAGTATATGCGTTTAATACCTGGTCCGCCTCTCTCTCAATGTGACAAGGACAATGCACACACATGGTAACCAAGCAGAGATTTCCCCCAAGCACTGCAGTCAAAGCTCACTGGTTTAGATTAAAATATAAAATAAGTTTATTAGCTACAAAAGAATAGATTCTAAGTGCTAGCAAACAGATCAAAGCAGATCACCTAGTAAGTAAACAAAACCGCAAACTGAGTGTATCATACTTCTCACCCTGAGTGATACACAGACTGGCAGATTCTTAAGGCACAAGCTCCCCTGGCTTTTCAGCGTGGGTTTCCCAGGTTTTTATACAGAGGCTAGAAATCCCTTAGCCTGGGACCATCTGTTCTATGATCTATGATCATCATTTCCCTGCATTCAGTCTTTGTTCCTCGGATGTTTCCGGGTGTGTTGTTGCAGGGAGAGTGAGGTACCCCCATGATGTCATTTTCCCCCTTTTATATCTTCTCCCCACTTGCTGGAAAGCTCTTTTGCTGTGACCTGGGTCAAACAGTTCCCGTTGTGTAGTGCTGTCTCTGAGAGGTGTCTATTGTACACAGTTCCTGGGTAACCCTTGTGCTCGTGTGCATTTCCTCAGTGAGCCATTAACATTGTTTGGCCTTTTTACTCTTGTACCTGAAAAGCTCCTTGTGGGTGTTTTCAACCTCACGGCATATTTCAGTAACACCTACATAGCCAAACTTCATAACATCCCATACCATGATAGCCCGTACAGTCCAACGGGACATTAATGTCCAGCAGATCAAGACTTTTGGAATGACAGCTCACAAGGCAGACTTTGTACAAAATATGTCCTAATTACATGACAGTGATGAATAGTGGGGTGCCAGAGTGTCACAGGGTCCTTCCTTAATTTGGTGTCATGGGGCCCTGTTGTGCTCCTGTTCAGACCAATGGGACGGTTGGTGCTGGCCTGCAGGAGCAAGCCCAAATACAGCAACTATTATATCACAGATTCATGGATCCCAAGGCCAGAAGGGACAGTGGTGATCATCTAGTCTGACCTCCTGTATAGCACAGGGCAGAGAACTGCCCCACAGTAATTCCTAGAGCAGAGCTTCAAACAGCCAGTCTTGACTCAAACATCGTCAGCGATGCAGAATCCACCACGGCCCTTGGTAAGTCGTTCCAGTGGTTAATTACGCTGGCTGTTGGAAATGTACACCTTATTTCCAGTCTGAATTTGTCTAGCTGCAACTTCCGGCCATTGAATCCTGGTAGACCTTTCTTTGCTAGGTGGAAGAGCCAATTATGAAATATTTGTTCCCCCACTTATTGACTGTGATCATCTCACCCTTTAACCTTCATTTTGTTAAGCTAAGTAGATTGAGCTCTTTGAGTCCACTGCCATAAGCAGGGCCACCTGGGGGGGGGGGAGTGGGGCAATTTTCCCCAGACCCCACAGGGGCCCCCACGAGAGTTGTTCGGGACTCCTGGAGGGGGGTCCTTCACTCGCTCTGGGGGCCCCAGTAAACTCTCGCAGGGCCCGGGCCCCCGGAGCTGCTTCTGCTCTGGGTTTTTGGTGGCAATTCAGCGGTGGGGGGTCCTTCTGCTCTGGGGTCTGCCACCAAAGAGCACCGAAGACCCACAGCTGGGGATCCTTCTGCCCCGGGACCCGCTGCCAAAGTGCTGGGTCTTCAGCGGCAATTCGGCAGCAGTGGCCCCCTGAATCCTCTGGGTGGCCCTGGCCAGAAGGCAGGTTTCTAATCCTTTAATCATTCTCATGGTTCTTCTCTGACTCCTCTCCAATGTATCAACATCCTTCTTGAATTGTGGGCACCAGCACTGTATTCCCACAGTGATCATACCAGGGGCAAATACAGAGATCAAATAACTTCTCTGCTTCTGCTTGCAATGCCCCTGTTTATGCATCCCAGGATTGCATTAGCTCTTTTGGAAACATTCACCCTGGGAGCTCATGTTTGACTGCTTAGTATTTAAAGGAGCAGATCTCATTCTCGTGAGACTTTGGTTCTCCGCAGGGCCTGCAGGTTTGCAGCCAAAGAGGACTCGGTGTTGTAAAGAACATAGGCGGCAAGTTATATGGGTCCATGGTGCCCGTGCTCCACCAATATTCAGGAACGTGGGCCCAGCTCCATCAATGTTTGGGCTTATATTTTCAGAGCTGTCCCATCCATAGGACAGACTGGGGCAGCCACCCCGGGCCCTGTGTTTTGGGGGCCCCGCACTTCAGGGGGATGCGGGGTCCAGGATGGCCTGGGAGGTTAGCAGGGGGGCCTGGCACTGGCAGCAGCAAGTGACCCGGTCCCAGCCCACCCCTGCTCCGCCACCATACCCCCTCCCCACCTCCATTCCACCCCTTCCCCCAACCCGCCGCCCCACTTCTTTACGGATTCCACCCCCTTCCCCAAATGATGCCAAGAGCCAGCAGGGTAGGGTGGGGTGGAGTGGAGCGGAGCCAGGGCGCTTGTTGCTGCTGGGCCAGGACCCCCGCTAGCCCCCCGGGTTGCCCTGGAACTCGCGGCTCTTGAAGCTTGGAGGCCCCCCCCCAATGTGTAGGGCCCAGGGTGGTTTCCCTGGTCCGTCCTATGGACAGGACAACTCTGCTTGGACCCATTCTGGGCACCACCAAAAATTTTCCAAACCTGCCACCCATGGTAAAGGGGATTCCCAGCTGGGAGACAGACAGAAGAAGCGCCTCAGCTTTTTTGATTGATTGGCACTGAGTATGAGCTGTAATTAGCCAACCCATCATTCGCTCAAACTCGCATGCACGCCATGGAAACCGCCCCCGTGGCATTTTCTGAACTGGAGAGAGCCACCCATTTTGGTGCATATAATTGTAGATTGCAGCATAATGCAACTAGAGCCTTATTCATGGCAGCTGCATCCTCCAAACCCTGTGGAGTGAAATGAGGCAAGTGAGGGAAGAGAAACTAGCAGCTGAGATCGGAAAAGAGATGGAGAGTCAATGAGGTCGAGGGATGCCCTGTGAAACTGAATGATATGGGGAATAAATGGTGCTCCTGGAGTCCCTTCTGCTTGTTCCTGGCCATTGGTTTGTGCACTCGCTTAGCAGCTGCTTAGACTCATGCCTCCAGCATGTCAGTAGAGCACAGTCACCAACATGTGCCTCAGTTTACCGGCTTGTAACACTGTATTAATGTGGCTGGTCCCCACAGAAGAGTCGTGAGTCTTATGCAACGTTAGTAAAGTGCTTTAAGCTCTTCCAGTAAATGTATTAGAGACTCCTGAAGAATTGTCATTCTCCTAATGAAAGTTTTCCAGCCCAGTCCTGCTTTCAGCTAAGTTAATGGGGATTCTCCGTTGACTTTAAGGAGTGCAAGGAAGAAGCCACATTCGTATCCAGGTGCCATGCTGCAGCCATGGCAGGTGAGGAAACTGCAAAACAGTCACAGTCCTGGGTCTGACGACAAGGATGGCCTAAGCGGCAAAAGCGGCATGGAAGCGGCAAAAGTCTCTTCATTGCTGAAGCCGTCGCTCAGTATTGCCGTCCTGCTGCCCCGATAGGCATTTGCCCCATCACAATTCCATCAGAGTCCCCTGGTGGACTCTCCTGGGAGCTAGGGTTTGCTCTGCCTCTCCAGATCTCCACTGATCTCCCCTGCGATCTGTACCCACCCAGCCGTTCACCTTGGGCAGCACAGTTCCACCGGAGTCACGCTGTCGTAGAATCCCTGCAGTTTGATGTGTCCGGGGGAAGACAAGGTGCCTCCCACTGCACCACTTCTTCCCCCGGCATGGGTTCCAGAGCCCTCTCAGGGTCTGAGTGACACAGAGGTGGCTGTCTTCCCACCGTTGTGTATGGGCCAGGGGGTATCTGAACAGGAAAGAGACCCTGTGCAGGTGGCTAACCAGGGAATAATCGGTTGTGGACAAAGCAGGGGACTGGGGCTCAGGAGACCTCAATTATATTCCTAGCTCTGCTGCTGGATGGCCTTGGGCAAGTCACTTGCCCTCTCTGTGCCTCAGTTTCCCCCTTCTGTAAAATGGGAAGAAAGAGAGTGATCTCCTTTGTAAAACTCTTGGAGAGCTACATATTGTTGTGATATTTTAACTATGTATTCATCAGCGTGCAAGGTGATGGACAGACGCAAGAAGGGAGCATGCATGCTCAGGTATATAATTGGAGTAGAACGTAGCATGCATGATCCACAGAACGAATCCCAGCCAAGAAAGCAGACAGTCTGGCTAAGGTTGTTCTCTGGCTCCCATTACCACAATAGTTGCACTCCTCACAATCCTTACCGTGTTTATCCACTGAACACCCCTGTGATGTGTTAGTAGGCACAGAAAGGCTAAGTGGCACACAGGAAAAGTCACACAGGAAATCAGTGGTGGACAAAGCATCACACTCCCCTCTTCCAAGTCCCCGCCGAGCACCCTACCCACTGGGCCAACCTCTTTTCAAGCTGCCCTCAGCTGGTAATATCTCTCCATCACAGACCTCCTGGGTGGGATCTGCTGGCTGCCTGCAGGCCCAAGACAGACCCTTGAGCCATCAAGTCTCCCAAATCTGATGTGAATAGAGAGACCCAAAGCACGTCCTGGTAACATGTCCTGCTTTCTTTCTTCGGAAGGGAGACTGACCTCCCCTTTCGCCTCTGGACAGGAAGGACAGGATAGTATAAGGGGCCTCGGGTTCTTAACTGGCCTTAAAGGAGACTTCAGTTATTAATCAAAGGGCTGAGTGGGATTGGTCTGCTGGTGTGGAAGTCAGTGACCAAGCCCCCATTGAACAGCATCCCAGCCGAGCGCTGAGAGGATTTTAAAGAACAGCCCTCCCAGAAGAAAGGACTGGGGATATTTCTGTTAGCAAAACCAGCCAGTGGAAAATGAAATGCTCTCCAGCCTCGTACAAAGCTGCCGCGCGTCCCGGCTCGGGCTGTCTCTGATAAGTACGTCTTCTTCAGCCACACTCAAAAGAATCTTGAATAGCTCCAGCCTCGGCCATGTAACGGTTCCGGACTTCTCTTCTGCGATTAAACCGGCCTGTTGACGCCGCGCCACTGCCAACACGCCGTGCCCACGGCATCTTATCCACAGCTGGCAGGACGCGGAACACCACCTTGAAGGAAAGATCTCCTGCATGGTTCAGTTCCCCATGAATGGACACTGGTGCACTGGGGTGAGGGGTGATGTCTGCCCAGAAGTGGAAGCAGCAGATGGATCGAGTGACGAGAATCTGGGGCATTTGATTGTGCTGCAGAGATGCCGGTGGGATGACATCTTTGTCAGGTTAGGCGGGAGCACCTCTAGACAGGGCAGGATCAATGTCAGGGCACAGCAGAGTTGGCTCTGCTAGTTCTTGTTGTGTTTATTGAATTCTAGCAGTGTGCTCGGAGGATTTGAGAAGCAGCCCAGTGCCTCTCGAATAGAAAGTGTATGAAAGTGGATTGTTCGCGCATCCAATAGTGGTCAGGGATCCTCCCTTAAGAGAGGATTCATTAAAGGGGATACTCTATAGCCTAGTAAAGAGGAGAGGCTAGAAGCTGGTAAAGTACGAGTAGGAATTGAAGAGAAACAGCCAAAGGAAAAGGAGTCCCATTCAGTTACATCACGGGAAGGCCGCCAGGGGATCCGGTGGATGCAGTGTACTTGGGCTTTCAGAAAGCCTCTGACAAGAGCCCTTGTAAAAGACTCTTAAGCAAAGTAGGCAGAAAAGATCGGAAACAAAAGGCAGGGCTAAAGGGTCAGTTTTCACAGTGGAGAGAGGTACATGGTGTGGTCCCCCAGTGGTCTGTACTGGGCCCAGTGCTGTTCAGCATATTCATCAGTGATCTGGAAAAAGGGGTGAACAGAGGAGGCCAAATTTGCAGATGATACAAAATTGCTCAAGACAGTTAAGTCCAAATCAGACTGCGAAGAGCTACAAAGGGACCCCACAAAACCTGGTGATGGAGCAACAAAAATGGCAGTTGAAGTTCAATGTTGATAAATGCCAAACAACGCAAACTGGAAAACATAATCCCAACCATACATACAAACTGATGGGGTCTAAATTAGCTGTTCCCACTCCAGAAAGATCTTGGAGTCACTGTGGATAGTTCTCTGCAAACATCCATTCAGTGTGCAGTGGCAGTCAAAAAAGCAAACAGAATCATTAGGAAAGGAATGGAGAATAAAACAGAAAATATCATAACATCACTATAGAAATCCACGGTGTGCCCTCATCCTGAAGACTGCATGCAAATCTGGTCTCCTCATCTCAAGAGAGAGAGATTAGAATTGGGGAAAGTACAGCAAAGGGCAACACAATTGACAAGGGGTATGGAACTGCTTCTGGATGAGGAGAGATTAAAAAGACTGGGGCAGCTGACTCCGGCTCCCAGAGCTGCTGGGCCATAAAATTGCAGTGTAGACATTCAAGTCCAGAGGTGGGAAGGTCTCAAAACCCAGGCACCAGCCAACCCAAACATGTACCCTGCTACTCTTAGCCCCCAGCCTGAGCTGTGCACGCCCCAGTCAGCTGACCCGGCTCTGAGATTTGGTGGCGTGGGTATTTACCACAGTGAAAATACACCGTGCATAAGGCTAGAATTATCTTCAGCAGAACAGGGCCTGCTGGGCCATCCAGATATACAGCTCCATCCTGTGCAATGCCCACTGACCAAATATACAGCAAGCAGAAGTCCGACATACGGACTATCACCCTTCTCTCCTACATTAGAATATTCTCTTACTTCGACAGCACTGCCAGGATATAATTATGACCCTAATAGAAAATGACACAGTATTAATCCAAAGTTAGTTCACTTACATGTACTTCTGAATGAGTTTAATGATTTTTTTCTTGGCAGAATGACAAGAATCAAAGCCCTCTAATAGAAGTGGATGGGAACAGATTGAGAATGATGCCTTATTTCCTGTGTTCCGTTGTATATTTATGAGGGTTTTGCCTGTCTCTATCTGAAAATACAAAGGGTGTCCTAGGCTAGCTTGGTACTTCACACCAAATAGCAAGTGAGGGGAATTTATAATTTCAGAGACACAAGCAGGCTGGCAGCAAGCCCTTACACATACATTCTCATCACATTTTCCCACATATCAGTAGCAGCCTTATATTCCCAGTGGAAATGGATTTATTTGAGATAAAGGAAAACAAGAAAGAACAAAAGTAAAGTCTCCAGGCGAGAGGCCAGTATATGTGTCTCCTGAGGCCCAGGGCAGTCTTCATCAAACTGAACACAACAGCACCCTCAAAGTTATTTAGGCCCCTTACTCCCACAATGCCTGCCTGTCTTTGGTAGACCTTAGACTTAAAGATGCAGTACACAGAAAGCAAAAGGTACATAGAGCTAGAATACACCATGTTATTAAGTACAGTCATGTGAGCAAAGATACTTCCAAAGCAAGAATGTTTGTTATTTCAAATAGGTGAGAAGATATAAAAAAAGAGAGCTAATATATCAGGAGTGCTCAAGCTAATGTCTCTTTCTCCATGTGCCTTCTTGCGTACAGCAATTCTGCAGCAAGATCCATCTTCTCTTTCAGCTAGGGGTCATCTCCACAGGGGAACTGACTGGCAGAACTACAGGGGTATAATTGTACGGTTGTAGCTATGCCAGTATAAGCGGAGTAATTAACCTGGAATAAAAATCATTTTTATTCTGGAATAGTGTCCCCATGGGAAGACCTACTGGCAAAGCCACAGCTGTCGAATTACACTGCTGCAGTTCTGCTGGTCAGTTTCCCCAGGCAAAGCAGCGATTAGCATAGTTCCTTTGCCATGGGTATAACAGTTTGGTCAGTTCTATAGAAGCAAAACCAAACTATGTTACAAAACATGGTCAGGACACAGTTGTGTTCCTACCGTTTAGACAAGGCCTTGGTGACCCGCTTTGGGCCACTAGAGAATGAGGGAAAACAGCCCAAGGGAGAAAATTTGGAGTGAACGGTGAATAAAGTGAGGGAAAGCTGTTCTTTCTGAAATTCAGCCCAAGGATTTTTCAGTGCTTCATAGCCCACAGGAAAGCTGCTGCAGGAGCAGTAGTGACACAGAACGTGCCTCCTCGCTGAGTATCACCAGCTATATATATGCATAGGGTGACCGGATATCCTACAGGTGTCCCGACTTTTTCTTAAAAATGGGCAAATTGTCCCGTATTTTCTGTCCTCTCCCCTATCAGTACTGGCAGGTCTTGCTGCCGGTGAGATCCCTGTCCACCAGCCGCTCACCCACCAGCGGTGTGTGTGAGGGGTTTCCAGTGGCTGATGATGGGGGTGGGTGTGCAAGGCTGGTGGCAGGACGAAGATGCAGCGTGTGGGGCCGGCCACTCCCCTAGCTGGTCCGTCAGTGCAGCCCCCTCTGTGTGCCGCCTTCCTCCTGTCCCTTGCCTGTGGAGGGGGCTTGTTCTATAAATTGATTGTCTTCCATTTTGGATTTGAAATTCCTTCAGAAGCAAAGGCACTTCGTTCTCGGTGCAGGGAGGCGGGTCAGTCTAGGGGCTGTGTTTGCTTTGGGTGCAGTGCCCAGCATGCTGGGGTCCTGGTCTGTGACTGGGGCTTGTAGGCGCTTGGCTAATAGGAATCACAATACATGAAGGGGAAGAGGAGACTAAGGAACAGACTGAGCCAGGTCGGTGGGCAGACCTGGGATAGGCATGTGCCCCCTCGGTGCAGCCTGCCTGCTCTTTAGTCAGTCAGGAGGACAGAGGAAAGACCCCAAAGGAATAGCAGACGCCCCTGGGCAGTGCTAGGACATGTAGTGTGGCTGTGGGTTTGAGGGGATGGGATCCCATCTCACAGAGAACAGCCTGGACCCGAGAGTTTGGCTCTGACATTAAACTGTCCCAGCATTTGTGATGGCTTGGAGCCGGGGTGTTGGTGCAGGTCCAGCTGCTGTGGGGAAAAGGCAGTGGGGGAGGGTGGCAAAATCCCATTTTTATCTATGGCTCAGATAATGCATTTATAAACGATATGAATGTGCCCCTCTTGTGGCTGGTGTAATCCAGACTGCTGTCAGCGTGTGTGTTGTCCCCAGGACCGGTGCTAAGGGTTTGCACGCCCTAGGCGGACGGCAATTTTGCCGCCTCGAGCGCTGGTCCTGCGGCTCCGGTGGAGCTGCCACAGTGGTGCCTGCAGAGAGTCCAGTGGTCAGCGGCTCCGGCGGAGCTGCCGCAGTGGTGCCTGCAGGCGATCCACCGGAGCCACGCAAGCAGCCAAGCGTCCACAGGCACGACTGCGGCAGCTCCACCAGAGCCGCGGACCACCGGACCCTCTGCAGGCACCACTGCGGCAGCTCCACTGGAGCCACCGACCGCCCCCTCTGCCAAAATGCCACCCGCCAAAAATTTTGGCACCCTAGGCGATTGCCTAGGCTGCCTAAATGGTAGCGCCGGCCATGGTTGTCCCCTTTTACTTGCTGATTGCCTACAGGATAACAGCCTACTGCTGCAGCCTGCTAATAGGGTTACTTGTTTAACTCAAGTGATAGAAATCTGGGCTGCAGTATTAAAAGCTCCATGTTCTAACCCGACTGACACCCATGGGTTGGGCAGGGCCGCTGAGACCGGGTTCGGGCCCCGGTGAAAAATTTATTTCGGGTGGACCAGCTAAACAGGGTCGACAAAGCCGGGCCCTTTTCCGGACTGCGGGGCCCCGGTGATTTGTACCGGCTTCCCCCACACACACTTGTCAGCCTTGGGGTTGGGTCCATTGCATGGGCAGGGAAATGGAGACTAATCCTAGCTTGGATAGCGATTCCCCGTGTGTCTTTGGGAAAGTCATTTAACAGCTCCATGCCTCAGTTTCCCCCTCTGTCAATGAATGACAATTCTCTGCCCAGTCACTGGGATGTTGAGGGTCCCTTCATGTCTGTGCATTGGGAAGCGGAGAGGTACGAACGTGCAAAGCTGTATGTGCTGACTTCCCACTGAAATAGCATCTTCCCCCATTAAACACACGACACCGGACAGCCCAGTGAGGGAGCGGGAGTAGGTGAGACCTCACACAGCCTTCCCTCTCCTGGCTTCTGTAAGGTGGGTACGAACCATAGCTGGCTCTTGCAGAGAACTTTTCATCGGGAGATCTCAAAGCACCTTACAAGCGCTCAGGTGTTTTTCTCCCCCACCACTGAGGCAGGGCAGTGCCAGAAGCCCCCTCCTGGGGACGGGGAATTGCCTAGCAGGCTTCAGAGGTGCAATTTCAAAGCTGTCTTTCGGGTGCAGCCCGCCCTAGCCTGGCTCTTGCAGGCGCCAAAAGGTGACGCAGGGAACCTGGGGCAGGGCAGGGAATGGGACCCAAGTCCCAGGCTAGCGGGAGGCGCAGGGAGCTGAAGTCCAAGGCCGGGGGGACCCAGGAGTCCGGGAAAGGCGCCCCTCCCTGCCTGCCTGGCGCAGCGTGGAAGGCTGCGCGGCGCCCCCCGCCGGGGGCTGGCTGGAGCGCTGGGGCGCAGGAGAGGAGCGCACGGCCGGCCCCGGAGCGCGGCGCTGGGAGCTGCTGAATAATTGAGCGGCTTCCCGGCGCCGGCCAGGGGAAGAGACGCGGGCGTGGAGGCTGCGCTCCGGCGGCGCAGGGGCTCTCCAGGGCGCACCATGGCGCTGCTCGTGCGCCTCAAGGCGGTGACCGGGCTGCGGGGCAAGGGGGACCGGCTCGCCAAGGCGGCGTTCAGAGGTAGGGGGGAGCTGCTGGCCCGGGGCTGGGGGGAGGAAAAGTTCTCCGCGGGGCTGGGGGCTGCTGGGTCCCGCGGGGCAGGGGAGAGGCTGGGCTCGGGGTCCCGCGTTGCCCGGGCTCTGCGGCCGGGGCTAGTGTCCCCAAGCGGAGGACGCTGCAGATTCACCCCCCTTTGACTGCCTTCTCGGGCCCCCCAGTCGAACAGCCCCCAGGTCTTTCCACTGGGAAAGACAGAGTCACCTGTCCTGCAGGGTCCGGGCACAGCTTGGTCATGCTTGGCGGTGGCCCGATGGCTTGGCAGTGCCCGCCCTCGTTCTCATCCCAGTTCTTCCACCTTCTGTGTCCCCCAGCTGCGAAACGGGGATCCCCACCAGCTCCGAGGTGGGAGGGGAAGAGACCCACCTTTGGGGTTGTGCTCTGCGCAGGGTACGGAGTCGCCTGGGGTCCTGGCACAGGAGCTCGATTTTCCTTCCAGTCATGCCTCAGCAAAGGGGGCACATGAGCCAGTAAAGTTTGGAAACTGCCCGTGTGGCCCTATTGACCCCTGGCATCTTCCTAGGGCAGGGGTCAGATCCAGTGCTCAGGCCACAGCAGCTCCCTTGCCCTGGTGGGGCTAACACAGCCTCAAAGACGGGCAAAGGGCCGGATCTGTACCTGAGACTGTGCCTCTGAGACCGCTTGACTTCTGTCCCTATTGTCACATCAGGTCGCTTTCCAGTCTGTAACCCCGAGTTTCGCGCTAGTTTCTCGAAGGTGGTTGTGCACCAGTTAACAATGTAAGATGTTTCTATAGCACCTTCCAACCCAGGGACCCCGCGGCATCAGATGTTTCTATAGCACCTTCCAACCCAGGGACCCCGCAGCATCAGATGTTTCTATAGCACCTTCCAACCCAGGGACCCCGCAGCATCAGATGTTTCTATAGCACCTTCCAACCCAGGGACCCTCCGGCATCAGATGTTTCTGTAGCACCTACCAACCCAGGGACCCCACAGCATCAGATGTTTCTGTAGCAGCCTCCAACCCAGGGATCCCATACCTTCAGATGTTTCTGTAGCAGCTTCCAGCCCAGGGACCCCACAGCATCGTACCCCCGTGGGGCACCCAACCCCTGAAGTGTAGGAGAGCAGCCACCACACAGAGAGCAGGTTTGACAGAGAAAACCAGGACAAACTCCTGTTCTGGCCAAACAGGGAGTGGAGCCTGGGTGGCGAAAAGGCAGCAAGCTGCATGGACCTGGGTGGAAGTGCCGGACTTTGGAAAGAACCAGCGCTGAGTCAGATCTGCCAGGATTTGACCCAGTCACTTCATGGAGTCCCCCCGAGCTCTGTAGTGCCCCTCAGTCCCGACCCGCATCCCCCCATTATCCCAGCCATAGGCGCCAACTTCTGCTGGTGCCAGTGGGTGCTCGCCTCGCCTCTGCCCTTGGCCCCGCTCCAACTCCACCCCTGCCCCTTCCCCAAAGTCCCTGCCCCAACTCGGCCCCCTCCCTGCCCCTATTGGACTCCTTCCCCAGCAGCGGCTCCAGGCACCAGCGCTCCAAGCACGTGCCTGGGACAGCAAGCTGCGAGGGGCGCCCTGTCAGTCCCGGTGAGGGTGGCAGTCAGGCTGCCTTCGGCAGCTTACCTGTGAGAGGTCCGCCAGTCCCACAGATTCAGCGGCAATTTGGCGGCAGGCATGCCAAAGCCTTGGGACCAGGGACCTCCCGCAGGCAAGCTGCCGAATCTGCAGGACCAGGGACCTCCCGCAGACAAGCCGCAGAAGACAGCCTGACTGCTGTGCTTGAGGCGGCAAAAAAGCTGGAGCCGCCCCTGTCCTTCCCCAAATCCCTGCCCCGGCCCCATCTCCTGCCCTTAGTGAGCCACGTTCCTGCTCCTTCCCCTTCCCTCCCAGAGCTTGTTACCCCACAAAGCAGCTGGGAGCTAGGAGAAGAAGCGGGGATGTGGTGTGCTCAGGGGAGGAGGTGGAGGTGAGGCGGGGGGCGATGAGGGGAGCTTGGCTGCTGGTGGGTAGCAGAGCACCCACCAATTTTTCCCCGTGGGTGCTCCAGCCCCGGAGCACCCATGGAGTCGGAGCCTATGATCCCAGCCCTGGGCTCAGCCCCCCAGCTCTGCCAGTGCCCCTGAATCCTGACCCACACCCCCCTGCTATCCCAGGCCTGCCCTCCATGGCTCTGCCAATGGTGCTCGATTCTGATCTGCAGCCCCCCTGCTCATCCTATCCTTCTCGCTGCCTTACTCCCAGCTCTGCTGACACATCCTATTCCCGACTGGCAGCACCCTTGGCTAGTTCTGTTACGTTCGCTCGGCTTTCCGAGTCCTTTCTATAGAACCCCATTGGCTTCATTCCTGTCCAGTTCCACAGGCCGCGTCCACAGCGGGGAGTCCCTGTGTCTGCTGGATTCATCCCAGCAGTGCAGTCCCTCTTGTGTCGCTCCCTCCGCTGCGTGCCCAGAGACAGCAGCTCCAGCCAGCTATTACAGAGCGAACTTTGCGACTGTACCTCCATTCAGACCTGGCTCTGAAGTGCCAGGACCCCAGATGTATCCAGGCAGCCAGTTCCCGTGCAGAACTGGGCGTGATTTTGGCATGCAGTGTTGTCAGCAATCAGAGGCCCATTATTTATTGGGGGCCAGTCGCTGGTGCGAACACAACAGGGGTCACAAGCGTGTAGCAGGCCTCCTCCTTCCTCTCCCGTCTGGCCAAAAAACACTAAATCCTCATGACGGTAAGTCTCTGGGTGGCGCGCGCTTGGCTGCATCTACACTCCACGCGAGGGGGTGATTCCCCTCCTCTCACGCACATACTCGCAGTGGCTGTCGTGGAGCTAGATGAGGATAAAGCTGCGGTCGCCCGGCCATTGGCAGCGGAGTCACGGCTTAGCCATGCTGAGCACAAACCCTCCTGACAGCAGCAGGTATGTAATCGACATGGCTAAGCCGTGCCACCGCTGTCCGTGCTCCCACGGCTACCCCGCTATTCACACTCGCTCTAGTTCAAGGAGAGAGAGTGCCAGACTGGGCACACAGGTAGGGGACTTGCCCCCCACACACACACTCCTAGTGTACACAAAGCCCGGGAGGATCCATGACAGCTCAGCCAGAGCCAGGGTGTTTAAGTGACCGGATCCAGGCAGGACTGAATCATGAGTCAGGCCCCCTGAGAGTGGTTTAGTTCATGCAATTTTAAAAAATAATCAATAGGGGAGTTCTTCTGCGTTGCCTTCTGAGTCACATTTTTGAGCTTTACTCTGCAGCCCGGTGGGCTAGATATTTTCCTTTTTTTTCAAACTGGAAGCTGAGATTCTTGCTTCATCCGGTGCCTCCAGGAGCCTGGGGCTTTAAGAAAAATGCCAAGGATTGTGAGACCTGCAATAAAATGGCGAGGGTTGGCAACGCTGCTCAGACACTCTGCCAGTGCTCCATGGACGGACACGGTAACTTTCATTCACTGCTTAGTTCCACTGCAAATCTCAAGGAGCCCCTGAGTGGTGGGAACAGCAGCCCCTTTGCTCATCTCTCCATCTCTCCAGGGAAGAACTCAAAGCTCTTTACAAGCTCTAATGGCCAGATCGCAACCTCATATTAAGAAGGGTCCCATGGGACATCGCCGTGGGACACCTTAAGCACGGCCCGCTTGGCAAGCACCCTCACAAGCTAAGGGGATGGAGACTGTACAAGTGCCTAGATAGATCAACACAAAGGAATTACACAGGCCACCAGGTTCCCCTTTGTACCCCTTGCGCAGAGGAATACAACACCCCAGATTGCGGGGGTCCCAACCCCCCAGTAGATGTCACTGGAAACGCCACAAATGGAATTTCCTTCCTGAATTACTGCTGCACAGCACAGGGGCTAATCTGTCTTCTGACCGAGCGAGGCATTTGTTCGTCACAGTGGTGTCTGGACACCTGTGGTAGGTGTTAGCAGTCCTCAGTCACCTTCAGGAGCATAGAAGTACTCCTATTAGATCAAACCCTGGCCACACACACGACCAAAATGGCTCATGTTTTGCAAAGAGGCAGCCCTGGGGACAGATCTCTGGAACGTGGCCTCAAGAAGACAAAGCCAAGGTTTTTAACCTAAATGAGTGGGCTGGTTTTCTGAGACGCTGAGTGAGCATCTGCCGCTGTAAGTGCTGATTGTGGAACCTCAGTGCCTCTGAAAGTTCATTTTTTCCATACCCAGCTTGGAAAACCTTGGCCAAAGCCTCTGTCCTGTGCACTCATCTCTGCCAGTTGTGCTAATACTGAGTCCTGTGTCCCCTTGCGTCAGCAGAGGGCAACGTAATTATGTGACAGCAAGCTGGTGGTTAGTGCTGGTCGAAAACCAGCGCAGCTGGTGGGCGTTTTTCCAGAGATCATTTTGACCTTTTTGTGGAAAACCAAAAAAAAGAAGAATATTATCTTTCAGAATGAAAACATGGAAATCGCAGAGGAAAGCGGACACTTTCCATAGAAACGTTCCTTTGGTTGACAACCCAATTTTCCATCGAAGAAAAGTTTACACGGACAACTTTGTACCAGGTCTCATACCTCCCCACTCCCCGCCCCCAAGTTAAAAAGAAAATGTGCTGTTTTGTTCAAAATTTTCTGCATCTTTCCATTTTTTAATCAGGTGGAAAAATTTCAGTTAGGCTTGTATTGAAATGTTTCATTTTTTCCCATGCCTCTCTGCCCCCACACCCTCCAGGGAAAGGGCAGGGAGGAGAAAAGGAGGAAACAAAACTTGGTCTGGGCTGTTTGCAGGTGATTGATAGCCCTTCCCCCATCCCCACTCCCCAGCAGGACTGATGAGTGAGAGTCGAAGCAGCTCGGGAAGGGAAGGAAAGGACCTAGTAGGACCTCTAGCAATGTGATTGGTCCCCCTCCCGTTCTGGGTGGGTTTTTCAGGGTGAGAGAGACAAGGGTGTTATTCAGGGTCAATAGCTTTATTGGCATGGTCTGGACCACAGCATAGGAAGAGGAATTGCCAGACTGGGTCAGACCCCGGGTCCATCTGCCTCCATGTCCTGTCTCTGTCAGTGGCCAGCGCCAGATGCCTCAGAGGAATATGTAAGAATCCCACAGTCAGAACCTGTTGGGAGGAGGGGGGAGTTTCTTGGTTAAAGGTCAATTTATTCCCTAAGCAGGAAGGTTTATGGCCCTTCCTAACTCCTGATTATGTTTCAGTATTTCCTAGAATATCACTGGACATTCTCATTATCCATCTTTTAGTGAGTCCTGCTTAGCTGTTGGCCTCAGTGTTGTCTAGTGGCAATGAGTTCCACCAGCTCATTGTGCATTGTGTGAAAAAAATATTTTCTCCCACCAGCTTTGAATTGCCACCTTGGTATTTCAGCAGATGTCCCCTTGTTCTTCTGTTATGAGACACAAGCAGTGCCCAAACCGATACACCAGCGTGTTAGTGCTGAGTTCTGCCCTCGGTTGTTCATTTCAGCGTCTGACTCCAATGGAGGTGCAGGAGGAGAGTTTACCATTGATCTCTGTCTGTCAAGGTGCTTATCCAGCCCCCATTACTATAGTACCTGAGCACCCCATGATCTTTAATGCATCAATCCTCACATCACCCCTGCAAGGCTCCCCATGTGACTGATGAGAAACCACAGCACAAAACCTAAGTAACTTGCCCAAGGGAGTCTGTGGTAAGGCAGGGAACTGAACCTGGGTGTGCCAAGTCTCCGGCTGGTGCCCTGACCCCGGCCCAGCCTTCCTCTTGAGGTTACGTGACACTGCACTGAGGTGGAAGCTGTTCACTGAACATATTTATTCCTGGCCTTTCATTTCTCCTTCACTAAGAGGGAACTTGAGAGATCCCCACATGGGCCTGTCTTTCTCCTCCTGTGGTGGCCTCTCTCTCTCTCTCTCGCCTGCTGCTGCTTTGCTCATCGCTAAGACTGGTCTATTTTCAGCCCCTTCTCTCCCCGAGATGCCTCTCCTTTGCCTGAGTGGTGCAGACACCCGGACAGGCTGTCGGTGCTGCACGCAGGAGAGTTAGGAGCTAGCTGTGGCTCCGACGGCCTCACTGGTGCCTCTCTGCTTCCCCCTCCTCAGCTGTAACCTGGCTGCTTTAAATGAAATCCCAGCAGGGGCGGAGAAAGGGAGCGTTTCTCGCTGCTGGCGAGCTCAGGAATACCATGTCGGTAGACCCTCAAACCTAGGAACACAGAGTGAAATCCCTGTATCACCCCAGCACCTAGCGGTCACAGCTGTGCTCAGGACCTCGCTGTGCTCGGTGCTGCACAGACACCGAGTGAGAGACAGACCCTGCTCCAAAGCATACTGTGAGCTGTTTGCAGGCTACCCCGTTCTACTCCAGAAGTGGCTGCATTTCAGTGGTGGTGAAGCAGTGATCCCTGAATACCGCTCAGAGTCGGTTGTAATTTTCCTGTGGGCTTTAGGTTCAACACAAAAAGTGCTATGCAAATGCCAATCATTGTTATTACTTCTCTCTCATTGTTACAGCCAGCTGAGTGTTGCGGGTGTGGGTTGTTTTGTTTAGCTTCTCTTGCTGGCAGCTGGCATCTCCCCGGGAGTGCAGCCGGTGGGTGTGCAGCAGAGCGTTGTGTGGGTGTGTGTCAGTGTTAGGATTCTATGACTGCAAGAAAGAAGTTAAGTCAGAAGACGGGCCAGGAGGTGACAGTTTTCCATGTGCATTTGAGCAGGAGGATTGTTCTGAATTGCCGCTTGACTTTAGTTTAAGTGGGGGATAAAAAGTCACAAATCTGTAGAATCCTCCACATAAGAGCCAGGACACAGGGAATTGTTTCAGCATAAAGGGATGCAATTAGTGAAAGGCAAGTGTAGAGTGAATATTCTTCCATCCAGGGATCTCTGCACCCTCCCAAGCATTCATTTGTCCAACCAGACTCCCTGCAGGGCAGATCTGTACCCTCTGTACAGATCACAGCGTCTATTTTACACACAGGGAAACTGAGTCACAGAGAGGCGTGCCGTGCCTCCGGTCACCAGAAAATCAGCAGCAGACACTAGTGACAGTAGTCAGGTTTGTTCCGAGTTCTATCCATGAGATGGGATCTCACCCTGCCACATCTGGAAACATCCCCTCACTGTGATGTCTGCCAGGCGGTACAGCCGTCTCTCTACCACAGAACACGTTCACCCCCAGCTGATAGGGTGGCCTTGTCTTTTATCATTTTTCTGGGTGAGTGTATTTGAGAGCCTAGCGATTGCCTGGTTTCACCCACATCGTTGTTGTTGGGGCATGTGGTGCGGTGGATGAGGCACCCCACATGTTGTGATCGACATGTGCAGGACTATAAAGGTTCCCACTTGGGGAGCCTGGCCTAGGGGTCACGGCTGCACCTCCTGACTGCCAAGGGGGTTGTGTGGAGGGGAGCCTGGGCCCTCCCACTGCACCGGGATCCATCCCAGGGCCCTTTGGGCTACCAGTAGCCTGGCAACCAAGGCTGCTTGAGGCTATTGTCCCTGGGCCTCTTCCTCTCGTCCACCCCCCTTGGGGTCAGCTTAGTCCAAGGCCTTCGCCTGGTGCAGAAGCCCAAACCACAAAAGGAGGTTACCAAAGGCCAAGGTCCAGAGGATACTTCCCTTTCTGGTTGCCTCCAGGGTGGGTCCCCCCTTCCCTCGGGGAGGGCCCCTTTGGGCACCTGTGTCAGAATCTTAGGTTTCCCTCTGTTCTGCTGGAGCTTTGGGCTGCAAGTCTCCTCACCTCCAGCTCTTGCCCCAGCAGATGGAGCATTTGCTGCAGGTGGGGCGGGGCTGGCTGAGCCCAACATAACCCCTTAACCCCTCGTTGCCTAGTGTGGGGTTTGTACACCCCATCACAAGGACCCCTGGATCTTGAAAGGTGCATGGGGGGGGGGGGGGGGTTGATCGTTGCAGCCATGGAGGTATGTCTGCTGATTTGATATCTGTTGTTCTGAAAGGGTCTGGTGCTGCTTTAAGTTGGTGTGTCCTGGTCTGTGGGGAGCTTGTTTCTGATGATGAGCTTGGAGAGGTTGTGGGTTGTCTGAAGGCCAGAAGAGCCCCCCACCCTCCGATCAGGAATAGGGTCCGGTGTGCTAGGTGCTGTACAGGCACAACGGTAGGTGTGGTGACTGCCCTGAAAAGCATTAATACGGAAAACCGAGGGGTTGTACCCACACTGGCGATCAGTGGTGCCTGTACGCACAGGCGCTTGACGCTCCTGGACAACAGGCTTCTGTTTAATTAGAAAAGATGCTGTTTATTAAGTTTCCCTGGAGTTTAAAATGATTTCATGGGGGAAACGACTCATGAAACAAAGACTTAAACAAAACTCTGAAGTTTTTGTGCAAGCCTAAAGCACGGCCCAATTTTCCCTTAGAAAGAGAACCCAGAAATCCAGAGGCTCAGTTCCCTCCTATAATTGCCTCATTTTGTAAACTCATCTCGGAGTCCAGTCAGAAAGGGGAAGGTAATGCTGGCAGAGGATCACATGCTGGAACCTGGCTCCTTGTTATAACAGCTCAATATCTGGTACAACTCTCCCCAAAGTTACCCCCACAAAGCTCTGAGCATGGTATTGAAGATGCTCAGCTGTCCTGAGAATTTTGGACCCTGGTCAAATACTTACATGGTCCTGCCTGCTGGAAACATGTAAGGATTTAATAACCCAAGAAGCATGATTGCCTGTGAGTCAGAGAGGGTTCGTTTGGATTCAGTGCCTTAAAACGAGCATTTTATTCACTTATCTTTCTGCAGCCTTGCCCAGTGGATATTAAATAACAATACGGGCTCTGCAAAGTCAGAAAGGTTATTGAAACCAGAACAACTGAAAGCACAATGTGAACCCTTTGATCGAATGGTGGAATTATTTATTAATTTCACACAGTCAGTAAAGGAAAAAACCATTAAAAAATTCCCATTGCCCATCCCAAGGGGTTACCCAACACATCTGTCTGCATCCTCCCGGCCGGTGATTTGCTTTCAAATCTGTCGTAATCCCCGCTGACCTGAAGAAGCGAAACCTCTCAAATTCTCTGTGTTTATTTTGAACGAGTCAATGAAATTCACGAGACCTGATCGAACAACCAGAACAGGAGCAGCAGGAGCAGCTTCCAGGGGGCGGTTGTTTAAAGGCATGATCTCTGCAGACGCAACTACATGGAGTTTTAAATCCTCATTCCCTGGACCTGTTTGGGTAGTCAGTTTATCGAGCAGGAAGAGTGACACGGGGCCATGGGCTAGAGCTGTGTTTCAGCGTTTAATTGTTAGAGCTGCATGAGCCATTATTCCCTGGGATGGCCCAGGCCTGTGAAAACTCACCCAGTTTCACTGTTTGTTATAAACTCAGAGTGGGTTGGTCAAATGATTCCCTCGGGTTCATGAGCACCGTGGGGAGAGACTGGCCCGCAGCCAAGCCCCTGGGGCTGAACTCCCCTGAACCAGGAGGTTAGACATCCAAATCCAAACTATCCTGAAGTTTGAGATGTCCAGATTAGGACACCCTCCTTCCCCCCATGCAGTAAATAGGAGCGATACAAATTCAGCTGCAAACTCTCTGGTTTGAATCCAGATCCAGAGTCTGGGTCTGTCGCAGGGGGGCTGGAACAGTGGGGGTGCTGAGAGCCATTGAACCAAACTGTAAACCCTGTATATGATGGAAACCACGTCAAGCCAGGGGGTGTGACAGCCCCCTATCCCCACCGGGTCTGTCGTCCCTCATGGTAAAGAAGAGATGGGATTTATACAGATGATACATATACAGCCGGGGTGCTCACTCAGTGTACACATACCCCCCGTACTGATGGTGCACACACACACACACTCTGCGTGCCCACTCAGACTCAAACCTGTTGCATCCATATGCTCTCAGACGCACTCCCACAGTGCAGTGCTGTTAGCAGGTCCTGTCAGGTCCAGAACAGCTCCTCCCATTCCCCCCAGACATCCTCTCCTCCCGCTAACTCTCCCTCTCACAGTCCCCTGGTGCTTTGAAGTAACAAAGCTCTTTTCCTCTCTGCTTTCTGCAGGTCACTCCTTCTACACCCGAGTACTTGAAAACTGCGAGGATGAGGCCAGGTTTGATGAGGTAAGAGACGAGCGGATCTTCAGGCCAATTGACTTCTCATCATTCGGTTTGCAGGGATGGGTTGGGGTTTTTTTTTTAAATAATTCTCTTCCTGTTCAAACTTTAACACCCTCTGAAATGTATTTCCCCCTTTATTATAATGCATTAAGAACAAATAGTAATCCATAAAGCTGTAACCATGGTATCAAGTTCATAGTTGTGTACAAATACAGAGCTCTTTCACTGACTCCTCCTCATGTCAAGTCCCTGGGTAGAGATGCAGAGCTCTCTTTGCTGACCTACTCTGACAGCAGACCAGGTGGATCCTATCAGCTCCATCCCAAGAGTGTAAATGGGCTTGATTTGTCTGTCTGAGGCAAAGATGATTAGGAAGGGGTCCTGCAGAGAAAACAAAACTAGTTACAGCTGATGAGCTTAAATTGATGTATGTCTTTTGGTTGTGGCCAGTTGTTTCTCTGCCCCAAGGGTTTTCCCCTAGAGGTTGGCATAGGTGGTCTATAGTTCAACATGCTTGGAGGTTTCTGAGATAGTGGCTGCAATGCATTTAGTGTGCTGATGACTCCCAGACCTTTCTGATCTTTACACAGTATTATAGCCATGTTGGTCCAAGGATACTCGAGACAGAAGGTGGGTTAGGTAATATCTGTTATCGGACCAACTTCTGTTGGTGAAAGAGACAAGCTTTCGAGCCCATACAGGAAGAGCTCTGGGTAGCTCAAAAGCTTGTCTCTTTCACCAACAGAAGTTGGTCCAATGAGACACACGCAGCATTCCAGTGGAAATGGATCCCAAAGACGTTTTCATGTGCCAATCTGATCAGTGTTGGTGCATTTGGGGAATGAGTCTCTAAAGAAAAGATCCCCACTGTTTGCACTGAAATGGCGTGAAAAATGTTGCTGACGGTACTGAATTGTGCAAACCTTGTTGGCCATGCCCTTTGCCTTTCCTAGACTTTAATTGCATAAAAGGGAGAAAATTCAAAGTTTAAGAGTCTCAGAGCAAACGCCTCAGGCTCCAGCTTGCTGCTCTCCATCACAACAGCCTGTTTTCACATGCACATGCAACCCCACGCAGCATTATGAGAAAGAGTTTGTTTCTTTTGGCCTGAACGCTCAGATTTATTGACCTCAGACTCTCAGCACGGCACTTGGAAAGGATGTGAAAAAGCAATTGGATTTCAGAGGGTTTGTGGGTTTAAAATGTAGCTTTCTCTTAATGCTGGCAGCAGCAATATTTGGCGTACAATGACATAAGATCACAGATAAGCATGGACTAAAGATAAGCACCAGCATGTCGCACTGACAAAGAGAGTGGGTGTTTCCTTTGATTTCTACTGTATCATTTACCAAAGATAAACTGCACGAGTGGTTGTGAGCGACACCTTGAAACTCTTTAACCTTTTAGAACTTTTCAGTTCATCTGTGACGATCCGGTTTTATTTCAGAGACCATCACAATCCAAGTTACAATAACTGCTACTGGGATACTTAGGGTATGTCTACACTATGAAAATAGGTCGATTTTATAGAAGTTGATTTTTAGACATCGATTTTATACAGTCGATTGCGTATGTCCACATTAAGCGCATTAAGTTGGCGGAGCACGTCCTCACTACCATGGCCAGCATCAACTTATGGAGCAGTGCACTGTGGGTAGCTATCCCACAGTTCCTGCAGTCTCCGCCATCCATTGGAATGCTGGGTTAAACTCCCAATGCCTGAGAGGACAAAAAACTTTGTTGCAGGTGGTTTGGGGTACATTTCGTCAGGCACCTCTCTCTCCGTGAAAGCAACGGCAGACATTCGTTTTGCGCCAGATACCAGGGCGATTAGAAAAGCACAGCAAAGCGCGCTGTGCATCAGAGAAGCTTTGAAAACCAGTTTCATGACTGGCCAGACTTCGGTGTGACAATTGTGTGTGTTTCTCCTTGATGCAAACCCACCGCCCTTTGTTGATTTTAATTCCCTGTAAGCCAACCACCCTCCTCCCTTCGAAATAAAGTAACTATTGTTTTGAAACCACACATTCTTTCTTTATTAATTAAAAAATGAGATAATGCACAAGGTAGCCTGGGTGGGGTGGGGGAGAAGGGAAGGACAAGGCCACATTGCTTGTTGTAGCCACACTAAAAATCAAATTGTTTGGATGACAACCACCTGTTGCTTGGGCCATCCTCTGCAGTGGAGTGGCTGGGTGCCCGGAGCCTCCCCCCTCCTCCGCGTTCTTGGGCGTGTGGGTGAGGAGGCTATGGAACGTGGGGAGGAGGGTAGGCAGTTATACAGTGGATGCAGCGGGGGTCTGTGCTTTTGTTGGTTTTCCTGCAGCTCCAACAGACATTTCATCATCGTGTCCATTTGCTCCCCCAACAAGACGCATCATCATGTCCTTTCCTAGCCTCTGCCACTGAATGCCTCCATGCATTACCCTGTGCCCTCTCAGTGCGGGAGGACTGCATGAGCTCGGAAAACACGTCATTGCGAGTGCGTTTTTTTCGCCTTCTAATCTGCCATAACCTCAGGGATGGAGATGATAGGGGGAGCGTAGAAACATTCTAGCTCTACGATTCTAGGGGGACTGCATGGTCACCTGTGCTGCTGAGTTCACCAGGCTGACCAAACAGGAAATGAAATTCAAAAGTTTCCGGAGCTGGAGCTTTTCCTGTGTTGCTGGCTAGTGCATTAGAATTGAAAGTGCTGTCCAGAGCAGTCACAATGGAGCACTCTGGGATAGCTCCCAGAGGCCAATACCATCGATTTGCATTCTCGCTACCCCAAATTCACCCCAGCAAAGTCAATTTTAGCGCTACTCCCCTCGCCAGGGAGGAGTACAGAAGTTGATTTTAAGAACCCTTTAGGTTGACGGAACAAGGTTGGTTGTGTGGATGCGGTCATTTTTAAATCGATCTAATGTGGCTAAATGTGACCTAACCCCAGGCCTCAGAGTGTTGCTTCAAGGAGTCCATCAGTGCTGCTCCTGCTCTGCTGGAGAAACGCAATGGTTATTATTGTTTGTTAAGGATTTGTGTTTCCATAGTACCTGGGAACACTACTCATGGACCAGGGCCCCACTGCGGTGGGTGTTGTCCAAAGCCAGAACACAGAGACGGTCCCTGCTCTAAGAAGCTTACAATCGAAGTATAAGACAAGAGACAACAGATGAAGACAGACAGACGGGGGGATGACCAGGAAACAAAGTGGGTGTATTGGTTGGCAGTGGTCTCGGCACCCCAGCTACTTCCCTGTTGGCTAGTTTTGTCCAGGCGGCAGGGCAAAGGCGGGTCGGAAGGAGGAGGATGTCATTTGGTGGATGGTTATGGGGAGCACCTCCCAAGTGTGAGGGGCAGCACGGGAGAGGCAGCCCTTGGAAATGTAACGAGTGAGTGACGGGTGTCGATAGCGAAGGAAGGAGGACGGGAGGGAGGAGCCCTTGGAGAGATGCAAAGAGAGGACTGTAGCATAGGCTCCTCCCTTGAGATGTCCCTGCAGGAGAAGGACACTCTGGGGGTTCACGCTCTGGACTAGGACTTGAGAGCTAACCCTGGTCCTGCTACACACGCGTTAGGGCAAGTCCCTTAGGTACGTCTACATGGCAAGAAAAAACACCATGGCACCGAGTTCCAGACTCTGTGTGGGGGAAGGGTCTCGGAGGCCAGCCCGAGCCTGAACAGCCACACTGCAATTTTTAGCCCTGCGGCCCAAGCCCCGAGAGCCCAAGTCAATGGACCCGGGCCAGCCATGGGTATTTCATTGCTGTGTAGATGTACCTCGGTCTCGCTGAGCCTCAGTTTCCCTGTGTAAAATGGGGAAAACAGGACTTCCCTCCCGCTCAGGGCTGGGGTGAAGCTAAACCCATCCATTGAGGTTTCAGCTGCTCAGGTGCTATAGTGGGGAGCAGCACAGAAAAGCCTCTTGGTCATCACCCGGGTGCAGAGCTGGCCATGACCCCACAGGTCAGGCTCAATATCGATTTCCCTTGGATAATACTGAGCACTTACAGTGTGCTTTACAAAGACGGGTAGGTACGGCTCAGGCTTTCCAAATGATCTGCTCTAGCCCAAACAAGTTCTGGGCTTCACTTGGGACTCACTGGAGGAGGTTCTCTGGCCGATCTCATACTGGAGGTCAGCATAGATGCTCCTCAGAGTCCCCTCTGGCCTTGAAATCAGTATCTGAAAAATGAGGGCCATCACTTGTTCGAGGCCATCCCACCAGCGAGTGGCCCTCTGGGCTGTGGTAGGTTGGCACTGCCCGCTCTGAAGGCTGCATGGTGCTGTCTTCATGGCTGCTATTACCCGCACTAGCTGGATTCAAAGGAGAACCCGTGAGCATTTGCTGGGCACCCTGTAACTTAGCATCAGAGTGAACGGAGAGTTAGTGCTACTGACCCACCCTGACAGCCAGACCAGCTGGTCTCATTAGCACCAGGCAGGAAGAGGCAAGATGGAGCTAGGAGGTGCCTTGGACTGGTACTGTAATCATCCCATGCAGAAGGGAGCTAGGAGGCGAAGGGTTATGTCTGTAAGTATGGCACAGTCCTGTCTTAGGGCTTTGGTACTTGATGGATAGAGGGAGATCCCAGGGAGGGAGGAAGCGGAGGAATGAGTTTAGACAACAGGTGTTGTGCATGGGCCATGTTGGGTTGAGTGGGGACCCCCATCACAACCCCCTTGCAGGAGTCACAGTGAAGGAATTGCAGCCATCGGCATAGGCGGCAGGTTATATGGGCTCGAGGTGCCCGGGCTCCAGGAATATTCAGGGCAGGGGGCCCTGCTCCAGCAATATTTGGAGCTGGGTCTCTCCCCCGGCCCTGCCTGGATGGGGTCCCAGCCCTGGGCCCCGCGGGTCTCCCCCCACCGCCCCGTCCCACCGCGTCCCTGCCTGGAGCGGATCCCGACCTCCGCCTTCCACCCCTCCCCCTGCGTCCCCCCTCCCTCGCATCCCTGCTCCTGCTGCCCGAGTAGAGCAGCTCCCGGCAGAACTGCTGTCTGCTGCCCCAGGGTCCTAGCGCCTGCCAGACGCTAATGGCAAGGCAGGCTGCCCTTACCCTGCTCTTCTGCCCTAGCCCTGAGCCTCTCCAACGCCCCAAACCCCTCAGCCCCAGCCAGAGCCCTCATCCCCCCGCACCCTGTTCCTCTGCCCCAGCCAGAGCCCTCATCCCCCTGCACCCTGATCCTCAGCCCCAGTCAGAGCCCTCATCCCCCCGCACCCTGATCCTCATCCCCGCCCTCATTCCTGGCCCCTGATCCTCTGCGCCTGTCCTTCCCTGACCTAATCTTCATCCACGAGCCCTTATCCCCTGCACTGAATTCTCCAGCAGAGCCCTCATCTTGCACCTCGATCCTTTCCCCAGGAGGCTCATCCCCTGCACCTTGAAGTCCTATCCCCAGCCAGGCTCATCCTCGCACCTTGATTCCTATCAGCCGACCCTATCTGGCGACTGTGCTCTGCAGCCGTGAGCGCCACTGCTAGGCACAAACCTTCTCTAGCCCACCGCAATTCCTTGAGCTCTGATCCTCTGCCCAGCGTTGCAACCTGTCCCCTTGCCTACAGCTTCCCCCAGTCTGCGCCCTATATCCTTCATCCCCAGGACAGAGGCCCTCATCCCCACTGGCACCCTAAATCCTTTCATTCACAAGCCAGAAGCCCTCCATTTTCCCCCCCCACCCTATCCTTATTCCCAAAGCCAGAAGGCCCTTTTCATTTCCCTCTTGCACCCTTTAAATTTTCCCTCTGTGCCCCAAGGCCCAGCGCCCCTCATCCCCCGGGCCTGACCCCTCATGCCCAGCCAGGAAGCCCTTTCATTTGCCCCCTGCACCCTGAAATCTTGCTCAGCCCTAGGCCAGGGAGCCCTCATTCCCTGCACCCTGCGCCATTCAGCCTAGATTCCTTTCATGCCCCAGCCAGAGGCCTGATCCTCTGCCCCCAGCCTTTGCAACCTCTGCACTTGAACTGCTCGCTGCCCGCAAGCCAGCGGCTCGCCCCTGCATCTGTCCTTGCTCAGCAGGCCCTCATAATCCTCTGCCCCAGCCTTCTTCCCAGCCCCCCTTGGCAGCACCAAAACCACCCTCATCTCTTCAGCCCGCCTGAGCCCTCAATTTCCCCCTGCACCCTGAAGGCCTCATGCCCCAGCGTGAAACCAACCTTTCCCCGCACTATTCTCATCCCTTTTAGAGCCCTCATCCCTCTGCACCCTGATCCTCTTCAGCACGAGGCGCTTCACCCCTACCTTTGTCCTCATCCAAGCCCAGGGCCTGCCAACCCCCCGCACCCTGATCCTTTGGGCCAGCAGACCCCCACCCCTGCCCCTGTCTCTGCCCCAGCCTAGGCCTTTGCGCACAACCCTCTCCTCAGCACCAAACTCCTCCAAGCAGGCCTGCACCCTCTCACCGCTTTCCTACCACCTCCCTCCTACCCACCAGCCCCAGTCGAGGCCTGCCACCAAAAACTCCGTCCCCCAAGAGCCTGCACCCAAACTCTGTCCCAAAGCCTGCAGCCCTCACCCCCTCCTGCACACCCACCCCCTGCCCCAGCCCGGAACCTGCACCCAGCACCCAAACTCCTTCCCAAAACCTGCACCCCTCCTGCACCCTAATCCCCTGCCCAGGACCTGCACCCCAGACCTCACCCCTGAAACCCCACCCAGAGCCTCAGGCAGGTGGAGGCGGAGTTTGAGGGGGCGGAGTTGGGGGGGCGGGTTCTGGGCACCACCAAAATTTCTACAAACTTGCCTCCTATGGTCGACCCATGTCACTTAGCACCTAGTTACTCCTTGCACTTAACGGTTCTCAAACTGTGGGCTCAGGGTTGGGGGGACCAAATCCAGGTGGTGTCCTCTTCCATTGGAGCGAGAGGCTCACCCCAGAGCCCGCCCATCCGACCCACCCTTCTTGAGATCCCAAAATGGTACATGTGAAGCCTAGTGGGTTGCCATGGCAATGGGCATGCGATGCCTAGGTAAACAGCAGAAGGAAATATTTCAAACCCAGCTAGAGAGAATCTCTCGCACAAAGTGGGCTGCAGAAGGAAATGAGATAATCCAGGGGTCTCCGAGCACAGAAGACTGAGCCTACCACATCCCCACATGGCGGGCTAATCCCCATATTGCAGATGCAGAAACTGAGGTGCAGAGCATGGTTAAGTGACTTGCCCAAGGTCACGCAGGGAATCAGTGGCAGGACTGAGACAAGAACTGAGTAGTTACTAGGTCACAAGCCTTGCTTGTAATCATCAGGCAACACTCCCTCTTTGATCAGGTGGATCTGTGGTAGCCACCCTCTCCCTTTCCAAGACTAGGGGAGATGCTTCAGACAAAATGAAGTCACTACGGTAGCAGGAAGTGAAGTCCAAAAATACCGCTCTTAAAGCAGAATCATTGTGGGGAAGCCATTCGGATTAACCGGATGCAAATTTCCATGGATCTGAAATGAGGCCATTTATTACAATGTTGATCATGTGCATTAATGGAGCAGTCTCCATCCCAAAATGTTGAGCAAATGAAATACAAGGCTCCTTTCCCCCACCACAGAGATGCTGCCCCCTCTGAGGTGGGACAGGGCAGCTGTCCAACAGTGCACAGCAGCACTTATTAGTTTCATATAGTGCCAGAGGTGTGCATGCTGCTGTATAGACTCGCTGTGAGCACCACACCGCGGCTCTGAGACTCTTCTGATCTCAGATAGATAGAAGACCACAAAGGATAGAAATAGACAAGAGTCAGGAATGGGATATGGAAGGCCAAGGACCCTAAAAGAGAAAGATGGTGAGAAAAGCTTATTGTCATGTATGATGTAATACCCCTCCAAAATGTGTGCCATGGCTCCATCTAGCAGTTAGTCCATGTAGAGGATAATGACCTACTACTGTTACCAGCTAATGGACTTAACCCTTTGGCTCCAGTCCTGATGGTGCTGGAATTCAACTCCTCTGACGATCTGTGCCAGGCTGGGAGTTGGGGGATGTTACATAGACATCTAGTTATTTCCTTTGATTGTCTTAGTGTGGGCAAATGGCATCTGGAGGGGAGGCTGCGGGGTACGGTACCGATGGGAAGCTAGCAGAAAGAAGGGAGTTTGGAGGAGGAATCCCACTGCATAGCGGTTTAGGCCAGAAAGAGAAGAACACCACCCTTCCCAACAGAAACGACAGGCTGAGTTTTCAGAATGTCCCAGAATGGAATGTAGCCGGGGTGCCAGAGTGTAACCCCTCAACTCTCAGCTAAAGTGTCATGGGATCTTGAGTGACGCCATGACTTTAGGACAGTCTTGGACTCAGGCCGTCAAAGATGCCTCCCCCATCAGAGCGCCCCCTAGCAGCACCCTGGGGCCTTGCCTCACTGACTCAGAAGGAGGAATGCCAGCTAGCATCTAACGCCACTTACAGCAGCACCCTGGGGTCTCCTGGGAGGTCGCCCATCCAAGTGCTGACCAGGTTGGTGGAGGTCACACTCCAGGGTCAGAAGATTGTGGATCACCTCACTCAGGAGAAGCAGAAAATGGTACAAAAAGGGTGTCACTTGGTGCATGTCTACACACACAGTTTGCATCCATTTAACCTAAATCGGTGCAGACTCCTACATGGACACTCTCACGTTGGTGTCAGACTGGTTATATCTGTTCAGTTTGTGCCTATGAATTTATCAACGCAAGCTGGGTTTAAATCGGTTTAAAGCTGCATCAGTGTAACTAAATTACACATGTGATTAAACTGGAGCAATGCTGCATGCAGATGGGGCCTTGGGCTTGAGCTTGGCTCCTCTGCTAGGATGATGCTGGGAGCAGTAGAAATCCATCTGGGGACAAAGAAGACGCTTAAGGCAGGGCATTCCTGAAGGAGAGAGACACTTGCAGGAGGAAGCATAGCTGGGAACTGGCAGAGGGACCGTGTGAATAGCATGAGCTCTGGCTTAGCTCTGCCCTGCCTTCCCTCTCCAAATGAGTTCTCTCCCTGATCCCTTCCTCTTCCTCGTTATTTATTCAGATCCGTCCACCACAGGCTGGGGATGGAGGAAGAGAAAGAGAAGGGCCTGGGGGACTTTCACACACGCACACACACACAAAAAGCCTGAGCCACGTAATCTGCCAGCTCCGCACACGGACTCGCCCACCAGCTATGGCGCGTGGGCGATGCTCTGGAGCTTGGTGTATGCAGGATCGGGGACGGAGGGGTGTCTGCCAGCCCGGGAGCATGGATACGTCCCCTGGAGCTGCTCGCTGGGGGACAAGCACTGTGCTGTTTGGGAGCTGACTAGGATCAGCTGCAGGGAGGGGAGGATTCTCTAGGGCTCAAGGAGGCATCAGGGAGTTCGGATCTCTTGTCTGGAGCAGAGTCCTACCCCGCCACAGCTGGAGACCTTACCTCATCCACACTGTGTGTGTCCCCTGCATCGCTGGCCTCCCTTCCTCTAAGTCTGGCCTGGAATGCCAGGCTGGGGACGATCAGGGTCACCAGTGCGTCTCCGCAGGGTGAGAGGAGGCAGGAGGGTGGCGGTGGAAGAGACGGTGGGAAGGTCTCAGAGCTGGGAGGTGGGTAGGTCTCTAGGGAAATGTATCAGCAGCAGGACCTGGCTCTCGTGCCCTGTGGGGCGGAACAGAGGTACAGTGTAGCCCCCCTCACTTTGCTTGGCTTAAATAGTTTGCTGGGAGGGGACGATTGCCTGGGGAGACTGAGCTGAGCGACTGGGTAGCTGAAAAGCAAGGTGGTAAATGGATGCACCAGGCCTAGTGGCACAGGGCATTTGCTAGTGCCTAAAGTCTCCAGAATGATTCTTCTCTGGGAGGCTCCCACAGAAGTTCTGGGAGCAGGGCTGGGGTTTCAGACCCATTGGATGGGCTCTCCCCACCTGCCTGGTTTTGTGTGTCATTAGCTGCTGCAGCAGCGCTGGGTCTTTGCCAAGGACAGCATGGCACAGAGCGGCTGACCTCTGACTGCGTTACAGGCTTCAGTGCCCAGCAGCGTCGTGTCCTCTTTGAGCTTCAGCACCGGAGCACAGCTTGGCTAGCCCGCCGCCCTGCTCTGACCTGCCGGCCCCGTAGACTGAGGATGCTGCAGCGCAGAGGAAGGACGTGCTTGTGGAAGAGTCTGTCTGTCTGTCTGTCTGTCTGTCTGTGTGCGTGGGAGCTGGGATCTCACTTCAGCAGGTTCAGGGGGTTTCTTTGGCCTCCTGGCCCCCCTTTGCACAGGTGTGAATTTCCTCCTTCCAACCTGGGCTAGGTGCAAGGACCAGATCTGAATTAATCTGTCTTCTGACAGGTCAGGGATCAAAAATCTCCAGCTGTACAACATCGGATTGCCCCTCTGCTCTGTTACCCCAATGGTTTAGCCCAGCCTAGCTTTTAACGCCTCTCGTTCTGGGAAAACTATTCCACAGCCCAGCAGCTCCCACCAGGAGGAAGTTGTCCCTGGTGTTCATCCATTTGCTCATTATGGCCTCAAGGCTGGAAAGTGCTGAGTGTGCTGGCCCCAATCCAGCACAGCATGCGTCCCATGTGGTTAGAAGTTAAGCACGTGCTAGGCCCATTGACTTCTTAAGCTAAGCAGGTACTGAACTGCTTTGCTGGACCAGGGCTGGGATGCAAGATTGTCCCATCAGCCCGGGTTCTAACCCCTTGGATCACACAAACCTCCCCACTCCATGATGTTTACACTTTCCAGGTTATCCTCTCCCTCCCATCCCTACTGGAGCTGTCACTCAGCCAAGCTAGACGTATTCAGCAGCTCATCAATTAATCCCTCCAGACCCATGATCATTGGTACACAACGACAGCTTTGTGGTCCATATTGATCTGCAGAGATCCCATTCTCTCTGATTGCCAGTACTAGGCATAAATACCCATCCAGAATGGTTTGCATTGGGTTGGGTTTACCTCCTTTCTAGGTTTGCTTGGTAAGCCCTGCTTTGAAAGAACCCACAAAGCTCTGTCCAGCCGTGGAAGAGCCAGGAGATGGCATCATGGGAGAGGATAAAAATTCCCCCCTTCTGGGGGGCTGACTTCTGGGCACCTAGTGGTTCAGATAGACAAGCACTGATCTGATTCACCAAGCCAGACTGCTCCTCTCTCTGGTGAGATAACCGTACACCAGCCCAGATGAGGAATTTTATAAAGAGCAGCTATATCAGGGCTCTCCTGAATAGGCCGCTCCTGCAAGAACCATCAGTGTTGAGAGACTGGTGGACTTTAAACACAGGACCAGGAGTCAGGAACGCCTTGGGTCTGACATCGGCTCACTCTGCCTCTGCCCCAAATCAGGAAAAGTTGCTCTGTGCCTTTTCCCCACCTTTCAAACAGGGATAATCATACTTAGTTGTAGAGCTGATCAAAAATCAGACTTTTCGTCCCACCAGAAATTCCAATATTTCCATGTTTGGCTTTGTCCCAAATTGTTCTTTGCATGAAATGAAAAATTTTGATTCACTGTTTTGGCTCAGTTCAATGTTAAACTGTATCTGCCTGAATCATCATAAAGCCTCCTGGGAGCTGTAGTTCAGGTATCTCCTGCCCTCATTCTTCCCATGAGCTGGACTATATCTCCTATGATGCACCATAGCCTCCCCGATGCATCATGGGAGATGTAGTCCAATCAGGAAGCTCAGGCCCTCAGTGTGAATAGGGACAGGAGATGCCTGAACTAAAATTCCCATAAGACACCATGGCAGCTCCGCCACAGATTAAGGTTGAACTGACCCAACATAAAACAAAATATTTGATTTCAGTTTTTCCCGGCAGAAACATTTCAGCAAAATTGTGATTTTTCTGTGGAAAATTTCAGGTTTTGAAATTTTGACAGAGAATTCTCAGCTTTGCTTTATTGTGGTCTACTGGACTGAGCGGGATTCTGAAGACAGTTGGCAAAGCATGTTACCTTTCTGTGCCTCGACTTCCACCGCTGCAGAAATGGGGTTGATGGTCCCGCCTCATCGTTGCAAATCTCTTTGTGATCTGCGGACGAGGAGTTCTTTACAAAGTGTTTATTTTTAATCCTACCACTCACTGGAAGGATTATTTTAATGCCCAGCTCTTCGAGACTGCAAAGCACTGAAGTGCTGCTTACATTCCATCTGTTTATCATAAGTACATTACATGGCCACATTACCTTAATTTTTGAGTACTTCACACTCTTTCATTTAATTCTTGATTTAGTCCTAAGTGGAGCACAGGATCTGGTCCAAGAGGCGAACATAGCTGGACCACTTGGTAATAGTGACCATAATATAATTAAATGTAATATCCCTGTGGCAGGAAAAACACCACAGCAGCCCAACACTGTAGCATTTAATTTCAGAAAGGGGAACTACACAAAAATGAGGAGGTTAGTTAAACAGAAATTAAAGGGTACAGCGCCAAAAGTGAAATCTCTGCAAGCTGCGTGGAAACTTTTTAAAGACACCATAATAGAGGCCCAACTTCAATGTAAACCCCAAATTAAGAAACATAGTAAGAGAACCAAAAAAGAGCCACCGTGGTTAAACAACAAAGTAAAAGAAGCAGTGAGAGGCAAAAAGGCATCCTTTAAAAAGTGGAAGTTAAATCCTAGTAAGGAAAATGGAAAGGAGCATAAACACCGGGAAGGCCAAAAAAGAATTTGAGGAACAGTTAGTCAAAGACTCAAAAAGAAATAGCAATTTTTTTTTAAGTACATCAGAAGCAGGAAGCCTGCTACACACCCAGTGGGGCCACTGGACGATGGAGGTGCTAAAGGAGCGCTCAAGGACGATAAGGCCATTGCAGAGAAACTCAATTAATTCTTGCATCGGTCTTCATGGCTGAGGATGTGAGGTAGATTCCCAAACCTGAGCCATTCTTTTTGGGTGACAGATCTGAGGAACTGTCCCAAATTGAGGTTTCACTAGTGGAGGTTTTGGAACAAATTGATAAATTAATCAGTAATAAGTCACCAGGACCAGATGATATTCACCCAAGAGTTCTGAAGGAACTCAAATGTGAAATTGCAGAACTACTAACTGTAGTCTGTAACCTATCATTTAAATCAGCTTCTGTACTAGATGACTGGAGGATAACTAATGTGATGCCCATTTTCAAAAAGGGCTCCAGAGGTGATCCCAGCAATTGCAGGCCTGTAAGCCTGACTTCAGCACCAGACAAACTAGTTGAAACTATAATAAAGAACAATATTGTCAGATAGATTAACATAATTTGTTGAGTAAGAGTCAACATGGTTTTAGTAAAGGGAAATCATGCCTCACCAATCTACTAGAATTTTTTGAGGCAGTCAACAAGCATGTGGACCAAGGTGATCCAGTGGATATAGCGTACTTAGATTTTTGAAAAGCTTTGACAAGGTCCTTCACCAAAGGCTCTTAAGCAAAGTAAGCTGTCAGAGGATAAGAGAGAAGGTTCTCTCATGGATCAGTAACTGGTTAAAAGATGGGAAACAAAGATTAGGTATAAATGGTCCGTTTTCAGAATGGAGAGAGGTAAATAGTGGTGTCCCCCAGGGGTCTGTACTGGGCCCAATCCTATTTCACATATTCATCAGTGATCTGGAAAAAGGGGTAAACAGTGAGGTGGCAAAATCTGCAGATGATACAAAATTATTAAAGATAGTTAAGATCCGGGCAGACTGCAAAGAGCTACAGAAGAATCTCTCAAAACTGGGTGACTGGGCAACAAAATGGCAGATGAAATTCAGTGTTGATAAATGCAAAGTGATGCACATTGGAAAACATAATCCCAACTATACATATATAATGAGGGGGGCTAAATTAGCTGTTACCACTCAAGAAAGATCTTGGAGTCACTGTGGCTAGTTCTCTGAAAACATCCACTCAATGTGCAGCAGCAGTCAAAAGAGCAAACAGAATGTTGGGAATAATTAAGAAAGGGAAAGATAATAAGACAGAAAATATCATGTTGCCTCTATATAAATCCATGGTACAACCACATCTTGAATACTGTGTGCAGATGTGGTCGCCCCCATCTCAAAAAAGATCTATTAGAATTGGAAAAGGTTCAGAAAAGGGCAACAAAAATGATTAAGGGTATGGAATATCTTCCGTATGAGGAGAGATTAAGAAGACTGGGAATTTTCAGCTTGGAAAAGAGACGGCTAAGGGGAGATATGATAGAGGTCTATAAAATCATGACTGGGGTAGAGAAAGTAGATAGGGAAGTGTTGTTTACTCCTTCTCATAACACAAGAACTAGGGGTCACCAAATGAAATGAATAGGCAGCCGGTTTAAAACAAATAAAAGGAAGTATTTCTTCACACAACGCACAGTCAACCTGTGGAACTCCTTTCCAGAGGATGTTGTGAAGGCCAAGACCATAACAGGGTTCAAAAAGGAACTAGATAAGTTCATGGAGGATAGGTCCATCAATGGCTGTTAGCCAGGCTGGGCAGGAATGGTGTCCCCAGCCTCTGTTTGCCAGAATCTGGGAATGGGTGACGGGGGGTGGATCACTTGAGGATTCCCTGTTCTGTTCATTCCTTCTGGGGCACCTGGCACTGGTCACTGTAGGAAGACAGGATACTGGGCTAGATGAACCTTTGGTCTGAGCCAGTAGGGCCATTCTTGTGTTCTTATGTTCATGTATTTATGCTCATAATACCCCTGTAACGTAGGGCAGTACTCTGATTCCCAGAGTACAGAAGAGAAAATGAGGCACAGAGCCACTAAGGTGTATCGACACTTGGAGCTAAGGGCGTGACTTGACACTTGAGGAGACATACTCTTGCTAGCTGTCATTGCACTGGGGTGCTAAAAACAGTAGTGACACCACAATAGCACAGGAGGCAGAGAGAGAGGCTAGACGCCCCAAGTACAAACCCACTCAGACTCTAAGGGTAGAGTAAGTATCCTCAATCTGGGAATCTCACCCCGCAGCTCCAAGTGGGACACACCATGTGTGACTTGTCCACGTTCACACAGGAAACCGGTGGTGAAGCAAAGAATTGAATCTGGATCTCTCCCTAAGCACTGGCCCATACTGCCTCTACCATGCTAGTGAAAGAGACACAATGCCATGCAGACCCCTTTGACCGCTGACCTTAATGCAATGGGGCTGGGGGCGGGGGTTAATCTTGGTGTGAGTCAGTCAGCATCTGTCCTGGCCTCTTCAAAGCTAATTAGCTAACGAGAGTGCCCATGAGAAGCAGGTATCACACTGGGCTGTGTATATACTAGCGACTGAATATCATTCCTAGCTGGCTAATTTCATTGGCACTCATTATCCTGCTTTGTTTGTCACATCAAACAATGGGCAGAGGAGAAGACGCTTTCCTGATCTGTTTACACGTCTCATTAGCGCTACGAGGCTCAGCAGGGATTTGGAGGGGGAAGCTATTCCTGGCACATTGAAAATGAGTTTGTACTGCCAGGGAAGCCAAAGGAAACGTGCTAGTTGCAATAGTGAACACGGAGCAGCTGGCTCTAGCAACCTGAGCCAGCTCACACGCTGCAGCCTGCAGTGCAGGGGAGGAGAACGTTATGTAAGGTTTGTAGCACAGAAGGTTTATGTAACATCTCAGATACCCTGTCAGGGGCTACTGACAAGGAGCACACAGGAACCATGGTTCCTGTTCTAGCCAGTGCCTTCCCTTCCTGATGCTCAACACTGTACTGTCCCCCAGTACAAAAACAATCTGTCCTCAAGCTCTTGTGTTCTGCCATGCCCGGGGCTCGCTGTTCACGTGCTCTGTCCTGCTGCCCCTCTGATTTCATCCCACTGGGCTCCCACAACCTACGGAGCTCCGCCTCTGCAAGCATTGCTGCAATACCCCCTCCCACCACAAGGAGGACTATTACAGGGGGAAGCTTTGCAGTGTCTGGCAGCTCGGTACTTGGGCAGGAAAATCGATGGGCATGCTGGTCCTCTCCCCTCTGCATAAGCCCAGGGCTGATTCTCCAGCCTGGCGCTGGAGGGGTTGAGAGATATTTAATGACAAAGCCGTTCCTCTGCACTGGTCTGTCCTCGAAGCTGGCAGTACAGCGAGAACGCTCTGTCACCCCGGATGACAAGCCGGCTTTACCGTCAGCCACTTACGTGGAAGGGGAGGGATGTTAATGGCTGGCATCCCTTCTGCCTTTGATCACTGCTGGAGAAGGGCCCGGCACTCAGTTCGGCAACCAGGCTCTGTGCTTAGCCGAGCTCCGCCAGGCAGCTCTCCCGTCACGCTCAGCGCTGGATGGGGGCGAGTCGGGGCACTGCAGCAAGGAAGGGCAGCTGGGTGGGAAGGCGTTGAGTTTAGGAAATGAGAGAGACTGGGCATTTATAGAGGAGATGCATATACCAGGACTGGAGCGGGAGGCTGGGATGTTGGATCAGGTACCTGGGAAACAGGCTGCTTGCTTGTGTAACTCACACACCTCCTGTGGGAGGGGCACTTTGTCCCATCTAGTGGCACCAAGACCACTTAGAGAGAGAGATGGAGTCTGCTACAGCCTTGGCTAAGGGCCATGTGGCTTCACCTCATGCATTTAGGTCCACAGGACCCAGGTTCAATTCTGCCTGCCACCAACCAGGATCTGTCTGCTTGATCTCATGAGTAGCATTTAGGTTTAACCCTCACTATAAGAGGGAAAGTTAGAGCCCAGGCCAGGCAGTCACAGTGGACACATTCACACGTGGATCTGCCGATGGCCTCAGTCCTGGCTTAAAACCTCTAGGAAACAAACTGCAAGGGCCAAGTGCAGCAAAAACCCCATGCTCATGGCTGCTTTGGCAGAGCGACTCACTGAACAAGCCAAGCCTTCGAGTCCCCCTCTGACTTCTAGGATTCTCTGAGTATTCAAGGCATGGCTTTGGGTGGGGGAAAACCAGCCTCTTTTTTCAGCATCTCTGGCACTTTCTGCCTTCTTTTCAAACCGGCATATGCAGCACGGATCATTTATGAACCAGACAGCCCCAAAATGATGCTGCCCAGGTGAAATAGCAAAGACCCTGCAAAGAACAAAGCTGGGAAATTCTTTGCCATCTGGCATCCAGGCTGCTTTGTCAGTGATGGTCGCTTGATCTCTTCCCCCTGGAGGGTCAGCATTTGCATCCTGCATCTCACATAAAGTCTGGTGCCTTGCGATGAGAGAATGCTGCTCAGCATTTCAGCAGAGCCTGGGATGACGAACAAGTAAGGATAATTGCATTCCGTCTGCAAGGCACGAAAGGGTTCGGAGCCCCCATGGAATGAGGAGAGCTAATCAGGAATTAATTCCTCCTGCTACTTCTTAAAATCCCCCCAAACCCACTCCCAGGCCGGACTTTGGCTGCTCCGAAGTTTTATAGTTTGTTGGTTTTGCTATTCATTTCTTAATAAATTATGCAAAACCTGTGCCCTTTGAAGCGCAGGAAAGATAAGGCCCTGGGTATTGCTGTGTATAAAGCGAGCTGCTTTGCACTGTCCAATGCGGCTGGCAGAGGGGAAGGCGCTGTGGTTAAAGCCCTAGATTTAGGCTCTGGGTTCAGTTCCTGATTCTGCCCCGGGTCACCTTGGGCCTCTCTCTGTGCCTCAGTTTCCCATTGGGATAATAAGCCTTTCCTCCCACTCTTTGATTGTCTTGTCTAGTCAGATTAGCTCTCTGTGGCACTGTCTCTTGTATGTACAGTGCCTAGATGTCAGGGCCTCTAATGTAATAGTAACCTAAGAGCACCCACTAATATAACAGCAGTTTACAACTTGAGAAGACCTCGTGGGTCATTCAACCCACCCCATGGCCTGGGCAGAAGGAGTCACTGCAGTAGCATTATCGGCCACACTTCTTGATCAGAAGAGAACGCTCTTCAGGGTTAGGTGTGTTTAGACTCCCTTGGATCTAAAATTCTCTGTAGGAAGGGATGCTTGGCAGGTTTGCCTTCATGCAGATAGATCCTTGGACCAAAGGTACCGTAGGATTGCAGCGTGATTAGATGGCTTTGCGTTCCTGTAGCACCGATTCTTTGCAGTCTGTCTGTCTCTCTGAAAGCATTTCACAAACTTTAAGTGAGCTCCTCAATCCGCTTAGTACAGATGGGTAAATTGAGGTGCAGGGAAGTGAAGTAACGTGCCCAAGAGGGCACAGCAAGTCAGGGAAAGAAATGGGAAAGGGGAACCCAGGAGTCCTGACTGTTCTTTCCTGGCCTCTGCTCTCTTTGCACAGGCCTGGGATGTGACATAATGCTTTTCAAATGTATGGAGAGATGAGAGCCTTTCCCCGAGGAGCTTAATCTGCAAAGAGACAAGACTTCTCGGAGAGCCAGGCAGATCTTGACTGCCAAGCCAGGAGATGGAGGAGTTTGTACTCATCCATGGGGTCTCTTCAGAGGCTGTAGTGAGCAGTGGATAAAGAGGCTTTGGCAAATATGGCCGTCCAACACTACGGGCTAGTTAGGACTTCGTGTTCACCTGGGGGAATAGAAGCCTTCCCTCCCCACACACACCTATCTCTGTGTGGGCTAATCAGATCTCGGGTCCAGGCACGTGTGGGAGCTGTGTGGCAGCTGGAGCAGGTGGGCAGGCACAGAAGGAGCCTTGGCTCCACCCCCTCGTTTGCTAGTCACTGCAGGGATCTAGGGTACGTGTGGTGAAGGCCAGCAGCACTACCCCGAATGGCACCGAGGGGGCAGCAGAGGGGGGACTACGTCTCCCTAAGCCACAGTTCCTTCTGCTCCTGGGGTGGAGAGGCCACAGACTGTCCCATACTATGGGCTGTGGCCTAACGCTAAATGTCTAGGATTGCGTAGCTTTTGTGAACCCTAATTCCAGCTAGCAGGAAATCTGCTCGCAGTGGGAGGCGCTGACCTTGTGTTCTGTGTTGCTCAATCAGCTGATGGAAAAAAAGGGGGGTCAAATGGGATGCAGGCCTTCACTGGCTGGGGACCGTCCTTCTGGTTGCTGGGGAAACTGAGGTTGTCTAGTGCAGGATGGAATGGTGCAGCACTTGGCTACTCTCATGTGAAGAGCTGTGGTTCATTGAAAGCTGTAAAAATTACACACCGTCACTTTAAATCCTAAGAGTTTCTGGTCCTACTTGCAGGCTAGGGGGCTCGGTAGGAAAAGGTGCGATCGATGTGTTCAGCAGTCAGTCTGCGCCGTGCCAGCCTAGAATAAGGCGGGGGGGCTGTGCTTCTTGGCCACAGGGAGCAGCCTGCTTTGTCCCTCTCTGTTTTAGGGTTCTTGTGTGGTGTCGTTCTGACTTCTAAGGAATAAAGCAGGGTGACGTTGTAACAATTCTTCAGCAAGAGTATTGTTTGTTTCTATCCAGCTTCTCAGTGTGTGTGAACGTAACCCAAGCCAAAGCCAGTGCAGATTCTGTAGGAGGCGAATCATCTATTCTAATCAAATAGCTAAAGGCTACCCAGAGGCTTGGCTTTTTGCACAGCTTTTAAAGGGTAACACATAAAAAACAATTAAGGAAGATAAATAACCCCCAGGCAAGGGATGAAGACGTGTGTTAAAAACCGAATGGGTGATTGGAAAGAGAGTGGCCATGAACAGCTGCCACTTGCAGCGGAGTGAGGTTCATAGACCGGTTCCTCAGCGGTCTGCGTTGGGACCAGCCCTGCTGGAACTGGTACTCACTGGGGTAGCCCGGGGATCCCTATGCTACATGTGAAATGCTCATGGGTGGATCCTGGATAGTTAAAGCTGAGTTGGAATCTCCCTCCTGACCCATAGTTTCCCCAGCGGATGAAATAAATCCCTTTTACTCTGAATGTTTCCAGGTGTAAAGTGTGGCCAGCCGGAGCCCTCAACTCACCCCAAAGCCTAGCCAGGCTGAGGAGGGTCCGATCCCCTGTCCTATCCTGGGGTTTGACTTCCAAAATCAGAGACCGATCTTAGCCAGGCACTAGGAATCACGGGGGTGAGGTTGTGTGGCCTGAGGATAGATGAGGGACAGACAGGACACAGCAGGGTTGACACTGGGGTCAGTCAGAGCTGGGGAGGGGACAGCAGGGGAACAGCAGAGACAGCGACACTGCAGGTCAGGATTGAGGGCATCAGAACAGAGCTGCAGGGGAAGCCCAGCACTGGACCAAAAGGCTGGCGGCTGCGAGTCAGGATTGAGGGGCACCGGCAGAGCGGTGTGTGGGGAGTCTGGAACGAGGGGGCCAGTGGGGCAGGATGAGGGGAGGGGAGGTTGCCCACCGCCCGCTGGCCCCCAGGCCTGGCTATTCCGTCTCATCACCCTCTTCATTTCCACCAGCCCCCCAGAATGTCTAGGAAGGGAAAGAAAGGAATGAAGCTGCCTGCTGGGAATCTCCCCTCCGGGCATTTGTGCTTTGAGTCATTTTGTGAGATTGGTTCACTAGTGAGAATGCAAACACTTTCTGCTGATGGACAGGTAATGAACCAGACAGTCACCTTTAATGGGGCTCCCACTAGAGTGTCCTCGTCTGGCGTTTCAGATGGCTAAAGGGACGGGCTCCTGCAGATCCAAGGTCTGTGCGGCTCTGGGGCAGTGCTATTGCTGGAAGATGCTAATTAGCAGCTTCCTTGCTGCAGATAAAATTCAGTGTGATGAGATTGAAGGGGTGGGGGTGGAATCATTTTGCTTTCCCCTCCTCTGCTAGGATGAGTATTTCTTCTTCCTTCGCTCTAACTATAGTGAGGGCAGGCCTGGCCGCAGGGGCATTTCAGACACCAGGAGCTGAACCGCTTCTGTTTTCTTGGTGTGCAATCTGCATTTGGGCTGGAGTGAGACAGGTGTGGCAGATAATGGGGCGGCTTTGCCATCCGGCCTGTCTGACCCAGCTTTGGTTGCTCACCCTGCCGGGCCAAATCCTACAGCTGGTTGGTTAAAACACAGCTCCCGAAACACTTGAACTTCCTGTGAATCGTCTTCAGAGCAGGGGGAGCAACACATACTTACTATGTATTATTTGGATTGAGGTAGCATCTAGGAGCCTAGGCAAGGGCCAGGACCCGACTGTGCCAGGTGCTGTACAAATACCGAACAAAACACCGGGATCTGCCCCAAAGAGCTAACAATCTAAGACAAGTATCAGAGGGGTAGCCATATTAGTCTGGATCTGTAAAAAGCGACAGAGTCCTGTGGCACCGTATAGACTAAAAGACGTATTGGAGCATGAGCTTTCGTGGGTGAATACCCACTTCGTCAGATGCACTCACGAAAGCTCATGCTCCAATGTGTCTGTTGGTCTATAAGGTGCCACAGGACTCTTTTTCACTAAGTATAAGACAAGAGACAATAGCAGGACACCAGTTCGTACAAGTTTTTACCTCCTAGAAACAAAGTTGTTGCTAGTTTAGATCAAACCTGGGTCCCACCTGGCCAAGTTTCCTGGCTCTGGCTGGTCAGCACCAGAGGGCTGTTCAGCTTAGAAAAGAGACAACTAAGGGGGGCTATGATAGACATCTATGAATAGTCTTGGAAACATGACTAGAGAAGCGTTATTAGCCCTTTCCCACACTACAGAAATCAGGGGTCACCTGATTAAATTAACAGGCAGCGGGTTTAGTGCAAACACATAGTCGTCCTTTTTCACTCAACGCCCAGGCAACCTGTGGAACTCATTGCTGGGGGATGTTGTGAAGGCCAAAGATATAACTGGGTTCAAAAAAGAACTGGATAACTTCATGGAGGGTAGGTCCATCGATGGCTATTAGCCCAGGTGATCAGGGAGGTAACCCCATGTTTGAGGCAACCCGAAATCTCGCACTGCCAGAAGCCGGGAGTGGAAGATGCATGGATCACCCCTAACTCATGTTTTGTACACTCCCCCTGAAGCTCTGCTATGGGCCATGGTCTGAGTTACTGCGGGCCCATCCTGCCAGAGTCTGAGCATCCTCAGCTCACCCTGCTTTGCCTGGTGGTGCAGAGACTCAGCCCCCTGCAGGAGCCCGTCGCTCCTGGCACCCCCCTTGTATGAGGAAGCGGCGTTTCCTGTGGGCACCAACTCTCCCTCCTGGCATCCCCACCCTGAATGCTGCGGCATGCTGTGCTGGCCCCACTGGGCGGCCAGGACTGGTGGCAATTAGCCACCCAAGCAGATCCAAGCGGCCTGGTTCTGTTCGCGCATCTGCTGCTTCCTTTGGGCCCTCTGCTCCCACGGCCTCCTGGTTGCCAGGCAACCTTGACAGTCCTTTATGGAGGCTTGTGGGGAGCCGGGGAGCTGCTGTGCTGTTTGTTACACGTCAGCTGGAAACTGCACGTGCGGCTAATACCAAGGGGAGCAAAACCCAGCGCTGCCCCCTGTGCCCATGAACTGCCCCAGTGCATGGAAAGAGGGGAATGCTTGAGCTCATGGCAATTCTAGCCAAAGCTAGGGAGCGGTCCCTTTGCTGGCACTGGCAGAGAAGTCTAACCTAGGCTGTGTCTTCATGGCAGGGTTAACTCCTCTCAGGTGAGCCAAGCTGGAGTGTGACCTGCACAGCGTGATGGTGTGAGCAGCACATGGCTGTGGTATTAGCAGCTGAGTTGTGCCAACTCCAGGGAAAAGCACCCACCACGCTCTGGCTAAGGGATTTTGGGTGTGGATAGGGTTCAACACCAGCGTTGCCCCTATTGCAGTTTTGCAGTGAAGACAGGCCTTGCAGTTTGGAGCGGGAAGGCCCTGGGTTCGCTGCATGTGATGCAGCTGCCGACTAGGTCTATATGCCTGCAGTGCCCAAAGCTTATTCTGCGGCTGGGTGTGTAGAGAGAGGGGAGTGTATGCCCAGGATTGGGGAGAATTTCCAGTTGCAGGAAGACTGTATGGCTCAATGCTAAGGCCCGACCAAATCCGCGGTCCATTTTGGTAAATGTCACGGTCATAGGATTTTAAAAATGGTTAATTTCATGATTTCTGATATTTCAGTCTGAACTTTCATGGTGTTGTAACTGTAGGGGTCCTGACCCAAAAGGGGGTTGTGCAGAGGGGAGGGGGAGTTTTGCAAGTTTATCGTAGGGGGGTCATGGTATTGCCGCCCTTACTTCTGGGCTGCAGCTGGCGGGACGCCACCTTCAGAGCTGGGTGCCCAGCCAACAGCTGCTGCTCTCCAGCTGCCCAGCTCTGAAGGGAACACAGAAGTAAGGGTGGCAATAACATGACCCACCTACAATAACCTTGTGACCCCCCCCCACTACCCCCTTTAGGGTCTGGAGCCCCAGTTTGGGAAATACTGGCCTTCCCTGTGAAATCTGTATAGTACAGGGTAAAAGCACCAGATTTCACGGGGAAGACCAGATTTCATGGTCCGTGATGCGTTTTTCAGAGCCATGAGTGTGGCAGTGCCCTACTAATGCCAAGAGCTTGTCTACACGGGGAAATTGACTGGCAGAGCTATACTGGAATAAGCATTTTCGCCAGAGTGACTCCAGAATAAAAGTGATTTGATTCCAGACTGGAGTGTCCACACACACGCAGGGACTATTCTGGCATAGTCTGAGTGGAATGGGGGTCCCTGTGTAGCCTTTTGGAATTGTTAACGCTACAGAAGGTGACAGAGACTTTCTCCTTGTAAAAATCTTTCTGTGTGGCTTAGGCACAGTACCAAGTGCTAAGGCAATTAAATGATAGAGCAAAACTGCTCCCACGTGCACCTTCTTCTAATCACTGTTGGGTTCTTTCCGCCATCAGAGAACAAGCTGCTGCGGTGACCTTCCGCTTCGCCCAAGCTCTGTGTCTGAATTCGCTTTCAGTTTGAACTATTTCATGAGTCACAAAGGGAGATTAATGCCTTGATGCCGAGGCAGGCTGCTAAGGAAAACAGCCAATTACACCTTCTAACAACCCCATTGTTACCTGCTGCTGCTGAGAGGTTAAACACTCTCCGTGAAAGGTGTTAAAGGGCCAACAGTTCAAGGGAGCCTCTGGAAGGGTGCCAGGAACATGTGCACAAGCACCAGGTTTGCTGGTGTATCAGTTGCGCAGATAAGTAGCTTGCACGTTTTGCTGGGGCGGGGCGGAGAGTCTCTGTTCCTTTAAAAAGGGGTGAAAGTGGAAGTGATCCCCTTGGATGTGAGTGCAGAGCAGCTTGTGAGTTCAGCTGTAGGGAAGGCAGTGTGGGCCTGGGGCTGGGGGGCAGACCCAGCTGGACATGAGGGCACGGATCCACTGTGGGTGAAATTCACCCCTGGGTGGAGCATTAGCATGTGGTCTGGTCATGACTGTTGGAATAAGTCCCACTTTAGCCTATGGGACCGTGTGCTGGGGTGAATTTCACCTTGCGGACAAGTTGCTTCTCCTTCTGTAAATGAGAGTAATAGTCAAAGGTTGCGGTGTGCTGATTGCTTGGTATTTCCAAGGCTCTCTGGTGATGCCAAGTGCCAGGCATTAGCTAAAAGTCCCCCTGGACTCATATGTGTGTGTGTCAGTCGGAGGGGGCCTTGTTCTCCCAACTAGCATTTTAAACCATTGTCTTTAAAAAAGAGGGAGAAAATCAACAATGCATGGAAAGAAGCACTTCCGCCAGAGCCTCATCAATCGGAATGAGACAGTTTGTTTTAATAGCTCTGCCAGGCATGGGAGCCCAATTACCCGCCTCCCCCAGGAGTCCTCCAACTCATTTGCTTTGTAAGATCTTCCCAGAGCAGAGAAGGTACCAGACAAAAGGCTTTTGCTCCCTGTCTCTTCATTGCTTTTGGGGAGTTCTGTGCTGGGCTGAGGTTCCAGATCGACAGCCCTGGGAGACGCAGCTCTCTGTTGGTTCACAGGAGATGGGCGTGGATTGACAGTGGGATTTGAGTTCAGTGTTGAGCTAGAGAATGATAGTGGCTGGTAGCAATAGTAGGCTGTTATCCTCTAGAGTAGTGTTTCCCAAACTTAGAACGCCACTTGTGTAGGGAAAGTCCCTGGCAGGCCAGGCCGGTTTGTTTACCTGCCACGTCCACAGGTTCGGCCAATTGCGGCTTCCACTGGCCACGGTTTGCTGCTCCAGGCCAAAGGGAGCTGCTGGAAGCAGTGGCCAGTATATCCCTCAGCCCACGCCACTTCCAGCAGCTCCCATTGGCCTGGAGCAGTGAACCGTGGCCACTGGGAGCCGCGATCGGCCGAACCCTGCGAATGGGGCAGGTAAACAAATCGGCCCGGCCCGCCAGGGGCTTTCCCTACACAAACGGCATCCCAAGTTTGGGAAATACTGCTCTAGAGGATCAGACATTAAAGAGAGATGCAGCCCACATCCTATATTGCATGCACACACAAACACCCTGCTCTCTGCCAGCATCCCGCACTCCCACTCCTAGGAAACCCATGTGATGGATTTTCCCGGGGTGCCCCTGGAACTGGGATACCACTGAGCCCTCTGGCTTAGAATCCTGCGCTCTCTTTCACACTGTGATGTTGTGACAAGCTGCAAACCTCTTCAGGTACTGCACACACACAGCCATCCACAGGCAGGAGCCCAGACACCTGGGTTCTATTCTCAGCTATGCAACTGACCTGCTCTGAGACCTTGTCCAAGCATGTCTCAGTTGCCTATTGGTAAAATGAGGTCATAACATTTACTATCAGGTGTAAAACTCTTGAATTTGTACCAGTGAGATCTGGATAAAGCTATACACAGAGCTGGTTAGTGGGCTGGTTGCCCTCAGTTCCTTCTTGTGGGGCCCGCTGTGCTGCTTGGATTTTCTTTTATTCTACTCTGAATCACCGTCCATTCTTGCTCTGCTGGTTGGCTGGTCCTTTCTCTTTGCTCCACTGCAATTGATCAGCCGTGGTTTCGCTCCACTCTAATTGGCCAGCCTTTCTTCTATTTCCACCACTGATTGGCTTGTCGAAGGATGATGCCAAAAGTATTTTACGCCCTAGCGTAAGTGCTAGCATGACTAGGATCGCTGGAATGTGGGCCAGATCTGAACCACCCGAGCCTGCAGGCCAAAGGGTTTTGTATCCCCACCCATGATCCTTTAACCCATCCAGTCCCCTCTGCTCTTTCCTTGGCAAAGCTACGGAAGCAATTTGTCAGCTACTCGGTAAAAATCCTCTCTGGCTGCTAGGCACCACGGAGCAGTCTAGGTACAGTCAGGAGTACAGCATGTTTAGCCTGGCAGTAAAGACACATCAGCTCACCAGGTGACAGTGAAGCATGATCTAGCAAAGGGAATGTTTTATTAAACTGTGCTAATGGAAAAGTTCTGTCCTGGGGGACAGATTGTCACTGATGTGAATCTATTGCAAGTAAAATATAATTTCCTACTAGATCATAAAAGCATGGAACTGTTTTGATTGCTAGATTTCATTATTTTATTAAATATGTCTTATTTGTATGGTGCCAGAGGTGGGGATGGTTCGTTACAGACTTCAGAGGGCAATGCGCCTGCTCCAAAGAGAGCTAGTACAGACAGAGAGAATGGACTCATTTCCACTAGCCCACTAAATCGGCGCCGCTGCAATCGATGTGGTGGCATCGATTTAGCGCATCTGGTGAAGACAGGTGCACGCTCTCTCGTCAATGTAATTCACCTCAACGAGAAGTGGGAACTATGTCAGCAGGAGAGCATCTCCCACTCACATAGCGTGGTGTAGACACAGGTTAAGTCAGCGTAAGTTACGTCACCCAGGGGAGTGGTTTTTTCACACACACCCCAGAGCAACATAAGCGGTAGTATGGACCTGGCCAATGCAATAGGTAAAGCCATGGGCACATAGGAAATGCCAGACTAGATCAGAGCTACAGACCACCTAGTCCAGTACCCTGTCTCCTGGCCAGCACAAGGTTTAATCTCCCTTCCAAATGTTTTGTTATCATTAATGGTAACAACTCTGGATATTCTTGTTAGCCACATCAACCTCCAATCACTCTTTGAATCTTGCTAAGTTCTTGGCCTCAACAACTTTCGGTGGCAGTGAGTTCCACCATCTAAATATCAACTTTTGAAGAGTATTTCTCTGTGCAGTCTCTTTTTCCTGACTTGTGTCCATGGTGGTACAACAGGAATGTTTCCTCAAAAGCTCTGATGTTCATCTCCCCATAGAAATAGAAGGGACATTGCTGGTGAGGTATCTTTTCAGAATTTTTAAAAATAATTGTCGCTTCCTGATTATAACCACCTCTTGGAAGCTTGGAAAATGGAATGTTTCTTTATCATGTGGACAAGCAAACTGGTTTTTCTTGTCATGAGGGCTGGGCTTTGTATGCTGGTATATTAGTGTTGAGTTGCTCAGGGCTGAATGATTTTGGAAGGAAAAAGCCTTCCACGTTGCAACTTTTGTTTTGAACAGAAGAAATGAAGCAAACGACACATCCTTTGAAAATTGGTCTAAGGGGCTTACGCAGATCCAACTCTGGGCCTTGGGACCTTGGCAGTGTCCGTTTGCTTCAGCGTGCGTTACAGTCTGTGGCTTCTAGCCCTCTGACTAACTCTTACATCCTCGCTGGAGCAGGTTCTCCTGCTTGTACAGAATAGGCATGAGCTGTAGCAGCAGCAGCAGCGTCTCAGCCTGATTCCTAATGATCTGCTTCTCCGTAGTGTGATTTCCTCTGCACGGAAGTCTTAATGCGAGCAGCCACTCATTCAGCTTTGCTAAGGACAGACAAGTGCTCTTTCCTCCTGGCATCTGCCTTCAGGAATATTTCATGTCTAACGATACCGCTGTGATCGCTAGGTCCTTCGCCTGCAGCCATTTTCACACCAGGTTGTGATCTTCTCCGGATAGGGCCTGTTCAAAATTTGGATGGGAAGGAGACCTGAAGGAACACACATCCTTGCTTCTGATTCAATAGGGGGTACTCTTCCTGCTGAGTCAATACCAAACCACGGTCCCAGACGAGTGATAGGGAACGCTGTGCTTCTGCCTTTTTTCACATGAGACTTAAAACCAAGGTCCTGACCAATGCTGATAATTAAAAGTTCCCTGATACTTTTTGCAAGGTTGGGACATTATTTCTTACATCCTGCTGAAATCCCAATTCTCTGCCTCCCTAAATCCCCTTCTGCCATACCATTCTTTGCTTCTTCCTCTAAACTATACTATCGTGTTGCTGTGAGTTGTTAAACAGCTGCTGAGTTCTTCCCCAGAAGCGGTTGCATTTGAAGGGCAGGGTTAGTGATCTCAGTAAATGTTTTCTGAGCCCTTTAGAATCTTTGGATGAAAAGCACGACATAAATACCTGTCAGTATTGTCCTAAGCTCCTTCGCTTCAGAGTCACTGTCCTACAGTGCACATTGCTGTGGACTCTTAGCCCTTTAAGAGGCATATTGGGCAGTGGATAGAATGCAAGTTTAAGAACTATTGAATTCTAATTCCAGCTGTGCCACTGAGTTGCGATGCCAATGTAGGCAAAGCTGCATGCCTCAGTTTATCCAATGGATTTAAAGGCCAGATGCTATTTTCCTACCCTCCAGGCATTTTGCGAGGCTGAATTGACCAAGGATGCAATTCTCTCAGGGCTGAGAATGATCTAATGGTAACCCACAGCTCAGCCAATGTGAGCCCTACACACTTACCCTGGTGCCTCACTTCCTGCAGACTCAGCAGCTGCATTAAGAATATCAAATCCTTTTTGCAAAGAAAAGCAGCTCTGAGTGCAGTCCAAGTCCCTTGGTGCCGTGCAACTGAACTAGCAAGGAGGAGAGGAACATGAATTTGCAATGAGATTATGCAAGACATTTCAGAGCCCAAGGCACTTGCTTTCAGCGCATTCCAAGCTACTGGCTTTTAGTAGGGAAATGCGAATGTATCTGATCTACACAGACACGTTCTTATGGCTGTTTCCCTTCTTCCTTCTGAATGTTTGTTATGCTCACTCAGAGCATTTTTTCCCTGTAAGCTCATTAGAGCAGGGTCTGTATTTTCCTTTGTTTGCCACACTGAGGCCCCGATCCTGACTGCAGCCCTCGGTGTGAATGCAAGGCACATACTAATAAAATGAACTGGTCGCTTTAGAAACACCCTCACAGTTTTGCTGTTGCCTGTAGGAAGAGGAGCTTCCTTTGGAGAAGCTGAAAACGCAGCAGCAGATTCCATACTGAGACCTGCTTTGGCTTTTTTCAAGGGCAGGAATCAAAGAAACAGACATTTACCATTTACAAGTCAATCTACTCTGGTTGCTTGCAGTTTCAGGACCAAGGACAGCTATTTCAGAAGCAACCATGAGTCCTGTGGCACCTTAAAGACTAACAGATGTATTGGAGCATGAGCTTTCATGGGTGAATACCCACTTCGTCAGATGCATATAATGGACATTTCCAGAGGCAGGTATAAATATGCAGGCCAGAATCAGTCTGGAGATAACGAGGTGAGTTCAATCAGGGAGGATGAGGCCCTTTCCTAGCAGTTGAGGTGTGAACACCAAGGGAGGAGAAAATGCTTTTGTAGTTGGCTAGCCAGTCACTATTTCACTATTTCAGAGTGTCTCAACAGATGTGACAAGGACACCATCACATTCTGATATTACACCGCTACGGTTCTGACAGTAGAGCGCTCTTCAATCTGGCAGACAAAAGCAGATCTGAATCCAATGGCTGGAAGCTGAAACCATACAAATTCAAAGAAGAAATAAGCCACACATTTTTAACATTGAGAGCAATTAACTACTGGAGCAATTCACCTAGGGATTTGCTAGAGTCTCCATCTCTTGAAGTCTTTCAATCAAGTTTGGATGTCTCGTTCTAAAGGATATATGCTAGCTCAACCATAAGATATGGGCTTGATTCAGAAACCACTGGGTGAAATCCTCAGGCCTGGGTTCTACATGGTCAGACTGCCTGGTCATAATGGTCCAGTCTGACTCTAAAAAAATTGCTGACTTTAAACCATAATTCTCTAAAATGTTTCCCCTGCTGTTGTTGTGACGACTGTAACTGAAAGAGAGGACAATGAATGTTGCTCTGGTGTGTTCGGTTTCTTTACTTTGTGCATTTGATGACACGGTATAAATCATCAGCTGCATTTATTATCATCATGGTAGCGCTCACCGTGTGCTAGGCACATTCCAGACGGGGCATTTCCTGCTCCAAAGAGCACCTTGTCAGAAGACAGACAGACACATAAACAGCGCTCAGGGGAAGGGGAACAAACCAACAGGGAATTGTTTACAGGTTGACCCAATTCACTGTAGCCAGCATAGGAGATGTGATCCTTTAAGTAGAACTTAAATGTGGACAGGGTGGGGGCCCTACAGATGAGTTCAGAGTGGACTAACCATGCATAGAGAGGCCATGCAGAAGAAAGCATGACAGTAGCAGTGGGAGATGCTGGCGAATGGGCAGGTGATGATTGCAAAGTTGGCAGAACTCAGGTGACAAGATCAGGCAGGGAGGGGTGCAGCATTGAAAGTGACAACAAGGAGTTTAAATTTGATGGGATTCCTAAACTCATAGTCCAGAAGGAACCATTGTGAACATCTGGTCTGAGCTCCTGTGTAACACAGGCCAGAGAACTTCCCCCAAATAATTCCCAGAGCAGAGCTTTTAGAAAAACCCTCAGTCTTGATTTAAAAATTGTCTGTGATGAAAAATCCACCATGACCTCGGGTAAACTGTTCCAATAGTTAATTATTCACTCTTAAAATTCCTGTCTGAATTTGTTTAGCTTCAACTTCCAGCCATTGGGTCATGTCACACTTTCCTCTACTAGATTGAAGAGCCACTATTAAATATTTGTTCCTCTTATAGACTGTGATCAAGTCACCCCTTAACTTCCTCTCTGCTAAGCTAAATAGATTAAGTTCTTTGAGTTTATCACCACAAGGCAGCTTTTCTAATCTTGTAATCACTCTTGTGGTTCTTCTCTGGTCCGTCTCCAATTTATCAACATCCTGCTTGAATTGTGGGCACCAGAACTGGACATTGGTCCAGCTGCGGTCACACCAGTGCCAAAAACAGAGATAAAATAACTTCTTTTCTCCTACCTGAGCTTCCCCTACTTATGCATCCCAGGATCACATTCACTTTTTTGGCCACAGCATCACACTGGGAACTTGTATGCAGCTGATTATCCACCATGACCCCCAAATCTTTTTCAGAGTCACTGCTTCCCAGGGTAGAGTCCCCCAGCCTGTTACAAGATGAATACATTTACATTTAGTCATATTAAAATGCATCGTTTGCTTGCCCAGTTTACCAAGCGATCCAGATTGCTCTAGATCAGTGACCTGTTCTCTTCATTATTTGCTACTCCCTAATTTTTGTGTCATCTGAAAACTTTATGATGACACAAAAGATTTTTTTTTCTTCAAGGTCATTGATAAAAAGGTTAAATAGCGTAGAGCCAAGAACCAATCCCTGTGGGTCCCAACAGGAAACATATCAGCTTCATGACGATTTGCCATTTACAGTTACATTTTGAGACCTATCAGTTAGCCAGTTTTTAATCCATTTAATGTGTGTCATGTTCATTCTGTATCATTCTAGTTTGTTAATCAAAATGTCATGTGGTATCAAGTCAAGTACCTGTCAGCAGTCTTAATATATTATGTCAGCCGTATGACCTTTATCAACCAAAGTTGTAATCTCATAAAAAATCAAGTTAGTTTGACAGGATCTGTTTTTCATAAACCCATGTCAATTTGAATTAATTACATTAGCTTTCTTTAGTTCTTATTAATCAAGTCCCATGTTAGCTGCTCCATTATCTTGCCTGGGATTGATGTCAGGGTCAAATACCTAGTTCATCCCATTTACCCTTTTTAAAAAATGGCACAACATTAGGTTTTTTATAGTCTCCTGGAACTTCCCCAGTGCTCCAAGACTTATTGAAATCAACATTAACAGTCCAGCAAGCTTCTCAGCCAGCTCTCTTAAAACTCTTGGAATGAAGTTATCTGGACCTGCTGATTTAAAAACCTCCAACTTTAATAGCTCCTGTTTAGCATCCTCCAGAAATATTAGTGGAATGTAAAGAGTGTTATCACCATATGATAAGACTGTATCATCTGTTTTTTCTCCAAATATAGAACAGAAGTATTTATTGAACACTTCTGCCTTTTCTGCATTATTATTGATAATTCTACCGTCTCCATCTAGTACCATCTAGGACCAGTACCATTGTCAGGATTCCTTTTGTTCTTAGTATATTTTAAAAAACTATTTCTTATTGTCCTTAACTCTGTTGTAGATTTTGCCTTGTGTCCCTTTGCATCCCTTATCAAATATCTACAATTCCTAACTTCTGATTTATATTCATTACTACTAACTTCCCTTTTCTTTCTTTTGTTATATATTACTTTTAAATATTTTTATATCTGCCTTTACTTCCCCTCTAAACCAAGCCAGTTTTTTAACCAGCACACCCTTCTTCCTCAGTTGTGGGATTGTGACTTTTTGGACATCTAAGAAAATGTTCTTAGATGAGTCCCAATTATTAATACTTTTCTGATTCAATTCTGCCTCTCAGCTGATTTGGCTCATAATTCTTTTCACCTTTGTGAATTAAAGCAGCAAGTGTATATATTACTGGCCTGGACTGTATTCTGCTTACACATTATAAATTTGATCAAGTCACGACCACTTGTACCTAAGCTACCATTAATTTTTAGTTCTGTAATCAGGTCCTCTCTATCTGTTAAAAGAAAGCCTAATAAACAATTCTCCATGTTGGCTACAACATTTTTTAAGTAAGGAAATTGTCATCTGAAGTGTTCAGAAATTCCAAGGATGCTTTCATTCTGGCAGTAAGAGACCTCCAGCATGTGTCTTCCAAACTGAAGTCTCCCATGATCACGCAGCTTTTTTGCCTACCATTTTAAATAGGTGTCTAAAGGACTGGTCATCTTGTTCCTTCATTTGCGTTGGTGGTCTGTAACAGACACCGATGAATATCCCATCTTGTGCTTTATCTGTTAGGACATTGATCTTTAAGCAGTCAAGATCATTTTTGTGACTCGGAAACAGGTAACTCTATTTTTGACATAAAGCGCCCCTCCCCCTCCTTTTTTGCCCCCCGGATTAGATTATAACCATTGATTCTGACATTCCAATCTTGCGACTCATCCCACCAGGTTTCAGGAATATCAGATAGATCGAACGTACACTCAGTGATGAGCAATTCTGTAACTTGTGGGGACCCGACAGAGGGACTTCAATAGAGGAGTAATGCTGTGACATTGATGGGTAAGGAAGGTCGCTGAAACAGCTACACTTGATGTGGACTGGTGCGGAGGCCATGTATGTCTGGGAGGCGAGGGAGGACAGGATGGAAAGCATCAACTGTGTACATCAGTTACAGTCTGACACGGAGCCCATGGGCATCTCCCCTTGATTTCTGTGAGCTTTGGCTCATGCCTAGGTCACTGTGTTTCCTGTGTGGTTTGTATGGGTCTTTCACACAGCACCTGAGTGAGGGCAGCAAAGCACTTCTCAAACTAGGAACATGCAAGCACAACCCCGCAAAAGCTGGCAGGGGCAAAGGAAGGACCTGAGCCTATTTTTAACTCTTTCTTTTAATTGTTTCGATTTCAAGCTGACACAATCTCTGCAAGGCCGAGTTCAGCACCAAAGCAAGGCAGCTAAATCCAGAGCCGAAAGAAAATGAAGGGACAGCGTGTCAGTTTCCGTCTAGTGGATGTATGACAGGTGTATCTCTTTGCCTGTGAGCCACAGAACACTTTAGATGATTCAACATTAAATCTTAAAAATAGAAACGTTCTTCTCACCATTGGGTCTATTTCTTTACCTTTGCTGGGGGGAGACAGTGAGAGATGGGCTTGTCAGTTTCTCTTTACGAGGTAGAGAAATTGAGGTACAAAGAGGGTAAATGATTTGCTGCTGGTAACTCACTGGCAGGTCCCCAGATTCCTGTTCTAACCACCAGATCACGCTGCCGACCCCATTTCATGTAAATTCCTCTAGTCATTAAAGAGCAGCTGGCTGCTGCATTTGGGGGTTCTGCTTCACATCCCCAGCTTTTCCAGGCCATCCAGGAACTGTGAGCAGGCAGCAGAGCAGGGCCAGCTCCAGGCACCAGCGCAGGAAGCAGGTGCTTGGGGCAGCCAATGGAAAAGGATGGCACATCTGGGTCTTTGGCAGCAATTCGGTGGCGGCGGGTCCCTCGGTCCATCTCGGAGGGAAGGACCGGCTGCCGAATAGCCACCGAAGAACAAAGTGGCGCGGTAGAGCTGCCACCGATCGTGGCTTTATCCTTTTTTTTTCTTTGCCGCTTGAGGCAACAAAAAAGCTGGAGCCGGCCCTGCAGCAGAGATCCAAGTCCATCCAGGGACTGCCATAAAATCCAACACAGGCTGTAGAATCCCAGCCTTCTATCTAGGTACCCGTATGGCTCTCCACAGATGTGAACACACAGATGAGCTTCCTGGATGAAGCTGCCTGCATCTTCTCTTCCCATTTTGCTGAAGTCTGTAGTGCAATTTACAGATCATTTTTTTACTTGAGAACAATTCCTGGAGATGAATGACTCAAGAAAACGGCAGTGGAAAATGAGAAAAGTCACCAGTTAAAATAAGATCTAATCTGCATTTTCATTTAGTCTCTCATCAGCCAATTAAAGTAAATGCTTTGACTTGCTCTCTTATATGGCTGAGACAGCATCTGAACTTTTCCATCTCTTTCTTGGAAGAGAAATAGAGAAGGAAACCTCTGTAGCATATATGTCTTAACCTTCTCGTAGAGTCTGCCAGGGGCTATTACCCTTCTTCGTTGACAATAAACCTGACCGGGCGCCTTCGCACCTTAACAGAGCTTGTGGTCAGTGGGTGGTTCGCTTGCGGTCTGCTGTGCCAGTTGTCTGTGCAGAGCTGGGGCAGCACACAGGGAGAACACACACACGAAGCCAAACATCTGATCACACCTGTCTTGTGTAGCCTCGTAGCATAGCTGTTAAGCAGCTGCCACGTTGAACCCCAGAGATGGTAGCCTCGCTCTGACTGGTACAGTGATCCCTATGCACATAGTTTGGCAAGTGCTTTGCACAGCTGATCAGGAAGGCGGTTACATACCGAGTGGAGCTGGTCAAAACATGGAAAACTTTCAGTGACATTTTTTGTTACAAAGTGCCCATTCTTCCATGGAAATTTGAAATTTCAGCAAAACATGTCATCAGTTTCTACATGCAGAAGATTCTGATTCGCTCTAATACATAGCCAGGGTCACTTTACATTCTTACAACTGAAATGTATCTTTCTCCTGTAGAACCATATACTATAATAACCCTATTTACATTGCCCTTTCCTGATGAAATTTACAGCTGCCTCCAGTGTGGACACACTTATTGTAACACGTCATGGCACGGACTGTGTCTGCCTAGCAAAAGCCAGATGATGGTATAATACCTCTCATTCTAGTGCCTCAATGCCAAGATAATCACTGCTGTCACCAGCTCCTGGAATTTGCTGCTTGTCACGGGTGGGAGAGGAGATGTTGTGTGTGTGTAGCTTCTAATTGCCAACCCATTGAGAGGCTAGAGACCAGCTGTAGCCGTCTCCTTTGGCACAGCTGCCTATAGGGCTGTGGTTTTGGAGCTCTGGGACCAGAGTTCTCTGTCTGTGTGTGTTTTACATCAGTTGTCTCTTTCTGAAGCACGAAGACTCATTGCAGGCATAAGCAGACTAGGGAAGTGTGGCCTAGATGGGCTCCCATAGGGTCAGTCCCGGGTCTGTCAATATTTTCATTAATGACTCGGATAATGGAGTGGAGCGTCTGCTTATACAATTTGTGGATGACACCAAGCGGGGAGGGGTTGCAAACACTTCAGAAGGCAGGATTAGAATTCAAAATGACCCTGACAAATTGGAGAATTGGTCTGAACTCAACAGGATGAAATTCAGTAAAGCCAAGTGCAAAGTTCTTCACTTAAGAAGTGGGGGGGAAATCAGCTGCACAGCTACCAAATGGGGAACAAATGGCTAGGTGGTTAGACTGCTGGAAAAGATCTGGGGGTTACAGTAGATCACAAATCGCAGTGTGATGCAGCTGTGAAAAGGGACATTGTATCCTCTATGGACTGTGTGGGTCTGACGGTCACAACGGTGCCCTACAGGAAGATGAGCGTGCACCTTCCCAGCCCATTTGTCACTCCCATGGGGATGTTCCTGCTGCTTCTCCTCCCAAGGAAGCCAAGCTTGCCTCTGCCCACCGGCTGCCACACTGTTTGAAAGGAATGGCTCATAAGGGAACCTGGTCCAAAATTCTCATCAAAACTGTTTTTCAGTGGAAAGTTGGGGGTTCAGCTGAATGCAAAAATTCAGGGAAAGCACCTATTTTCCAAGGGGAATTGTCATTGTTTTCCTCAAATAATCCAACACCCCAAAATTGGTCAATTTCAGCCAATTCCCCCTTCTCCCCAATTGATCAACAGCCACAATGTTTCAGTATTCAGATTTCAACTACAGATGTGGACAAACTGACTTCTTGTTGGTTAACACTGCAATTCTCAGGGGGGAATTCCAGTCACCTCTATTTGTAACGTTTTCACCGCGCTCTCGGAAATCCAACGCATCCAAAAACCGCTCCATCGGCAATCCTTCCCCGCAGCTGTGGGCTCAGCCCAAGCATCCTTGAACCTGGGGCACACCAGAATCCAGAGCTTGGGTACATCTGTAGTTTCCCTCGTGAGACACAGGGGAAGCTGCAAACTGTAAGTAGCTAAACTCAGTTCCTCGCCTGTGTGGCTCAGCTGGTAGAGCTCCGCTTTGGCTGTAGGTGCTCATCCAGCTAGTCTGTGCTTTCAGCTTTTTGCCATGTCTCAGAACCTCTTATTTCTGGCAGAGACTTAGTGCAAATAAGGAGCAACTAATGTCCGTGTTGTGGTTTGTTCTCTTCCTCAGGCAGGGGTGAGCCAGTGGCATGGTCTAGCATTTGCCAAGGGGACGGAGAGTGGTGCAGATGACCAAGTTAAGGCTTCATTAGAGTGACAAGGAGGCCCAGAGCAGCAGGAAAGGCGGAGAGGAGTCAAGCAGAAGCCAGCCGGCCCATCCCCAGAATGCAGGCTGGTCATGGAAGGAAGGTTCTTTCTCTCAGCATGAGAAATCCTGGGAGGTTCTGGGCCTGGAAAAGCAGGAAATGGTCAGGCTCTGTAAAAGTAACAGTGAACCCTGGCACGTGCATAGAGCCTTTACTAGGGAAGACGTTGGCAAATGATTCCTACACAGAGGAATCGTTTCATTCACCTCTGAGATGCAGCTGTCTCTGGGGTGGAATGCAGCAGCAATGTCCTGCTGCAGTGCAGAACAGGAAGGGAAGTCCCATATCCAGCTGACACTGCAGGTAAGGAGTGGGACAGCAGAACTCAAACTGGGTTTTGGCAGTAGGACACTACCAGGTTCCTGTGGAAAGCACTGTGGGGACACCAGTGACCATGAATCTGCACTGTAAAAATCCCATTGGAAAGGGAGCAGCACAGCGCCTCCTAGGGCTGTAAGAGGGAATTGGTTCAGTTCTGGCCACCTACTGAATTACCATTTTTTACCGCCCTGTTTGATTTGCCTTGGAGGTCTGCTTCCCAGTCACGGCACAGGCCTGAGCTGCGAAGAGATGACAGGTTCGCAGGCCAAGGTTGCATGATTTTAGCATAACGGAACATATGGTAAGTAATGGGAGTTTGGGATTGCTAGTCACGTACCTGGTTCCAGCTAATTACAGGCTGGCTGAGTCTCATCCTAACCTTCTCTTGGATAAACTAAACAGATTGAGCTTCTCTGAGCCTCTCACTATAATTCATAATTTCCAGACCTCACACCATTCTTGTAGCTCTTTCTGAATCTTTCCGGTTTTTCAGCATCACCAGAACAGGACGCAGTCTCCAGTATCAGTCTCACTAACACTGTATACAGAGATAATAACATCTCTTTACTCCTATTTGATATTTCCCTGTTTATACACCCAAGGCTCTCATGTGCTCCCTTACCTACAGCACAGCACTGGGAGTTCATGTTCAGTTGAAACAACGAGGAATCCGGTGGCACCTCAAAGACTAACAGATTTATTTGGGCATAAGCTTTTGTGGGTAAAAACCCCATTTCTTCAGATGCATGGAGTAAAAATTACAGATATAGGCATAGATATACTGGCACCTGAAGAGAAAGGAGTTACCTTACAAGTGGAGAACCTGTGTTGACAAGGCCAATCCAGTCAGGGTGGATGTGGTCCACTCCCAACAACTGATGAGGAGGTGTCAATACCAAGAAAGGGGAAATTGCTTTTGTAGTGAGCCAGCCACTCCCAGTCCCTATTCAAGCCCAGATTAATGGTGTTAAGTTTGCAAATGAATTGGAGCTCTGCAGTTTCTCTTTGAAGTGTTTTTGCTGCAGGATGGTTACTTTTAAATCTGTTATTGAATGTCCAGGGAGACTGGAGTGTTCTCTTCCTGACTTTTGTACGTTACCATTCCTGATGTCTGATTTATGTCCATTTATTCTTTTACATAGAGACTGTCCAGTCTGGCCAATGTACATGGCAGAGGGGCACAGCTGGCACATGATGGCATAGATCACATTGGTAGACGTGCAGGTGAATGAGCCCCTGATGGTGTCGCTAGAGTAGATATGGGGACAGAGTAGACAACGGGGTTTGCTACAGGAATTGGTTCCTGGGTTAGTGTTTCTGTGGTGTGGTGTGTAGTTGCTGGTGAGTATTTGCTTCAGGTTGGGGGGCTGTCTGTAAGCGAGGACTGGCCTGCCTCCCAAGGTCTGGGAGAGTGAGGGATCGTTTTCCAGGAGGGATTGTAGATCACTGATGATGTGCTGGAGAGGTTTTAGCAGGGGGCTATTTGTGATGGCCAGTGGTGTTCTGTTATTTTCCTTGTTGGGCCTGTCCTGTAGTAGGTGACTTCTGGGTACCCATCTCGCTCTGTCAATATGTTTCCTCACTTCCCCAGGTGGCTACTGTAGTTTTAAGAATGCTCGATAAAGATCTTGTAGGTGTTTGTCTCTGTCTGAGGGACTGGAGCAAATGTGGTTGTATCTAAGGGCTTGGCTGTAGACAATGGATCGTGTGGTGTGGTCTGGATGAAAGCTGGAGGCGTGTAGGTAAGTATAGCGGTCAGTAGGTTTCTGGTATAGCGTGGTGTTTCTGTGACCATCATTTATTTGCACTGTAGTGTCCAGGAAGTGGATCTCTTGTGTGGACTGGTTCAGGCTGAGGTTGATGGTGGGGTGGAAATTGTTGAAATCCAGGTGGAATTCTTCAAGGGCCTCCTTCCCCTGAGTCCAAATGAAGTTTCAAAGCTGTATTCAGTCAATGTTCGGTTGTAAACTTTTGACAGAACAACTGTAACATTTTGTTCAGAGTTACGAACAACCTCCATTCGCGAGCCGTTCGTAATGCTGAGGTTCTACTGTAATACAAAGCAGCTGGAGCAGGGCCAACGACCTAGTGACTCTCGTGTCTGTGTGTGTCTATAAAATATTCAAGCCCATAGGGGTATCGTTTCCAAATTCAGCCAAACACTTTATGACGGGGATTCGTTCCCAGGCAGTGAAAAACCATTGCCTAGAAATACAAATCCTGTACAAATTAAATGCTCTTTCACTTCACCAGTTCCTCTCACTTAGTGGGAATCAGAACCCAATTTGTTCCTTTCCTCCATGCTGCAATAACAGCTCTGCAGGAAAGTTTACATAAATTGCTGTGTGTATTCGTGTTAGTGTTAGTTAGGGGAAATAGACCCATCAGACCATTTCTGCTTTGGCTGTGTCTCCCAGAGCTTCCAAACATTGGGTGATGTCTTGATAACGCCCCACCCCAGCCTTTCACTTTTTTTTTTTGCACATAATTATTGTTGTGTTCCTCCAGTAAAGCCGGAGATCTGCGGGGATGTTTCAGCAGCTGGGGATCTTGCCTTCGCACTCAGCATTGCTCTGACTTGCTTGCTGTGGCTGCCTTCCTGTAATGAATTGTTTGCAGTTCTGTAATAAGATTTCCTCTGCTCTCAGTGGGCGTAACAGGATTATGTCTTGGACAATTGGATAACGCTCTTAACTTCCTTGTGTGAACTGTCCCAGCAGGCTGATTGCTGGGTTTGCAAAAAACAATAAAAGTAGAATTTGTTTGCAAGAAGCTGGGAATGGGCGACAGGGGATGGATCATTTAATTATCTGTTCTGTTCCTTCCCTCTGAAGCACCTGGTATTGGCCACTGTCAGAAGACAGAACACTGGGCTAGATGGACCTTTGGTCTGACCCAGTGTGGCTGTTCTTATGTTCTTATGCTAGCCCGAGCACTGACAATGAAAACTTATCAGCGCTAGGCCTGTGTTTTCAGTGCAGCTCCTGTTGAAAGAGCCCCTCATTCGCTTCCTCACGGGGACTGCAAGTGGATACCCCTTTTGGCCTGTCTGTCTTGGGTCACTCTCCCCCATTAAACTTGCTTGGAAACGCAGTGGCATCATATAGGAGAAAATAAGGCCATCTCCTTTGACAACCTAAGGGCTGATGCAGCGGGCGTGTGGCCCAGTGGGCAGGATGCTGGCCTGGTGTCCTGGAGATCTTGGTTCAGTGCCTTGCTTTGCTATTTACTTGCTATGTGACTTTGGCTGTAAGAACAGAGGAGCTGCTATGGTGGGTCAGACCCAAGGTCCATCTGGCCTAGTGTCCTGGCTTCTGACAATGGCCAGTTTCACAGCTTCAGGGGGAGTATAAAGAACAGGATGGATCCACCTCTGCCTTCCCCACCCAGCATCTGGCAGTCAGTGGTGTTGGGTGATCTGAAGCACAGGGTTGCATCCCTGCCCATCCTGGCTAGTAGGCGTTGATGAACCTCTGCTCCGTGAATGTATCTAAGTCTTTTTTGAACCTAGTTATATTTTTGGCCTTCACAACATCCCCTGGCAATGAGTTCCACAGGTTGACCATGCATTGTGTGAAGAAATACTTCCTTTTGTTTGTTGTAAAGCTCCCACCTATTAATTTCATTGGGTGACTCCTGGTTTTTGTCCGGTAGGAAACAGCACGTAACACTTCTCTACTAACTTTCTCCACACCACTCATGATTTTATAGACAATTACAATATCACCCCTTAGTCGTCTCTTTTCTAAGCTGAACAGCCCTGATCTTTTTAGTCTCTCCTCATATGGAAGCTGTTCCATACCCTTGATCATCAATGTTGCCCTTCTCTGAAGCTATTCCAGTTCCCCGATATCCTTTTTGAGATGGGATGACCACATCTGCACGCAGTATTCAAGCTGTGGGCGTACCATGGATTTATAGAGTGGCAATGTGATATTTTCTGTCTTACTGTCTATCCCTTTCCTAACGGTTCCCAACATTTCCAAGTCATTTCCGCCTCTGTCTCCACTCACCCTTTGTCTGCCCTTAGCTATTCAGGGCAGGGACTTTCTATGTACTATGCCAGGCACTGATCTCAGCTGCAGCCTTTGGGAGCGACTGTAACACGGATAATATAATAAAGGAAGTTTTGCTGTTTTCCCCCAGCTGAGGATCTGATTCCTATGGGTGCAAAACCCCTCCAACATAACCTCTCCCCTGGAACAAACCCCAGGAGAACCCTAACTTTCTTCTTCCATTGTTTTCCCACAGACCTTCCGGTGGCCGATCGCCAGCAGTATCGATGGCAATGAGATGCTGGAGATCCAGGTGTTCAACTACAGCAAAGTCTTCACCAACAGGTGAGAGCGAGTTCTCCTCTTCCCCACCACCGGTGGTGGGGCCAGTCCCATGCCGTGTGGAATAGGCCACCCTCCTGCTAGCTGGTGTCATGGTTCTGTCTAGAGAGAGAGAGAGGTTAATAGACCTTCCAAGGAGACAAGCAAGCCAAGTCCACCGAAATCTTTACTACCTGAATTAGAACCAAGCCGAGTCCATGGCCTGGAAATCAGAGCTAAAATCTGCAATCATTATACCCACTACTGGGGGAGGGGAAAGACAGATCTGCAGTCCTACAGTCCTCATACTGTTTATACTGACAGGCAGTTAATAACCGGACAAAACAGGGGTGTTTTACAAAGGTGGGTCTCTACGTGTGTTGGGCTGAACCCCACAGAATGGCTGTAAAATCACCTTGTGACCCACCCACTCCCCTGAAGTGGGACTTGCGTGTTGCCATTCCCATGCACGTGGAAGGATGTCATTCTCGCTTAGCCTCTGCCCCGCTAATGGGAATCAGACACCACAAGGAATAAAAGAGCAGAGTTAGACTGAGCCCCAGTTTTGCTATCACTAAGCGTGGGAGGCAGTTGACTGGACTCGGCCAGCCCAACTTCGGAAACTGTTTTCTAACCTGGATTCCGTTGGTCTGAATCCATCGCTCGTGGGTCCCAGCCTCAAGCATGATCAATGCCCTTCCCCTTCTGGTCGGCTCTGTTACTGGCTTTCAGCCCTTTACTAGTAAAAGGTACCGCAGCCGTCATTGGAAGCTAGGCATAACCGATTAGCTTTGGGTCTTGTTTTATCTGGCACCGTGATGCACCCTTAGCTTTGTTCCGGGTACATGCATTCCACACGCCAAGGGGCATGAAGACACCACCTAGGCCCATGTCAGGCTTGCAAGGGTAATTCGCTTTCTGTTGCTACAGGGAAACAATCATAGATCCTGTTACTGAAAACTTTCCAATCTCTTAAGTCAAATTTTACTGAAACTATTGCAAGGTATTATGAGATGCTTAGCATAAATGAACAGGATTATAACAAAGGTACAGGCTAATCTGGGCTATATAACTGCTATATTAATACTTAAATATATATTTAATGCTTTATATATAGAAGTCAACAATCTGCCCCGGCGGGTTATCCATGCTGGAGCTAAAAGAGTAATTGCATTAGCCGGTAGCAGCTGTAAGCTGTTATCCTGCAGTGGCCCAGGAACAGGCACCCAGCCAGTTTGTTACACAGGTGTGAGCGCGTGGTGTGATATTTGGGTTAGGAGCAGGGAGGGAGCTGCTCTTTGGATGATAACTGGGGGTACGTGGATTTGACATGCACTAAATGTGTCGGAGGAAAGAGCTGGGCAGCAGCTCACCTCCCAGCCCAGACTACACACCAAAGATCAGCACCTGACCCCCAAGTATGAACAAACCCATACGAGATGCCATGCCTGTTAGGCAGCATCCTGTCCAAAGAACGACCCCACATGCTACGTACAGCTCTGCACCATGACTAGAACGTTGGCTTTACTGAAGCACGCAGCCATTCCTGGAGTTATACAAGGGTCTCCGGCAGGGGAAGCAAACCCTAGAACAAGGTCACCTACACGTATAGGCACCACAAGCAGGCACTGAACCCAAGACTTGTAGCACAGCAAAGGCTGCCCTTACTGCGTGAGCTAATAGAGAGCTCTGGGAGATGTGGGAAAGCAACAGGTTGTTGCAGGCCCTGGGTCAGACCTCTCAACTTCCGCTGAGGTCTGGGCCCCACTGTGCTAGGGGCTGCACAAACACAAAGTTAGAGCCACTCCCTGCCCCAAAGAGCTTCCAGCCCAAATAGGCAAGACAAAGGGCATGAGAGGAAACAAAGGCCTGGACAGACACGACCAACTCAAGTCACCCAGCAGGTCAATGGGTCTTCACTGACTGGAGACATCTGAACTCACGGGTAGAGCCCTGGACTGGGAGTAAAGAGCCGTTGACCTGATGGGTGACCTTGGGATGCTAAATACGAATTGCTTTAAAATATCAAACTGGACCCAACTGTGTCTCAGGTTCATTGAGAGTTTAGTGCAATCCCATGAGAGTTTGAAATGAGCAGAGGCAGTGCTAGCCCTAAGCAGGAATGTTTTGCCCCCCCCCCCACACACACACACAACACATAGTAATAATTAATAGGGGCATGGGCTGGAGCTGCTCGGGGCCCTAAGCAATTATGCTGAGACTGACTCTGTTCAGCTGACTATATTTATTCAGTCGCTGTCCTGAGGGCCAAGCCCCCACCTCCCAGCTCTGGGAGGAACTGAAGCTATCCCAGCACAGCTCCAACCCCTGTTGTAGATGAAAGGTGTGTTCTGGCGGGAGGGGGTTACTTCCAAGGCTGATGCAAAAAGGAAGGATGTTACTTTGGTAATATAGGCCGGGCAAGTATCTCAGCCAGAGACCTGCTGTCTCATTTTTGAGCCGCCTCAAGTCCAGTGCCCTCTGAGACCGTAGGCATGTCCTGGAATGGCCCCCTGATGTCGCCACAGCTACGCTGCTAACTTTAGTGCACTTCTCATTCAAAGCTAGCCTGTGTTCACCGACCTGAGCTGGAAATTCCAGGACCACGTCTACACTACGGGATAAAATCGAATTTGCTAAAATCGGTTTTATAAAACTGATATTATAATTTCGATTTCATGCGGCCACACTAGGCACAGTAATTCGGCATTGTGCATCCATGGTCCGAGGCTAACGTCGATTTCTGAAGTGTTGCATTGTGGGTAGC
>NC_133771.1:4072009-4114538 GCF_003597395.2 Chelonoidis abingdonii | reverse complement strand
GAGTGTGGAGTACAGAAATCGATTTACAGAGCCCTTTATATCAATATAAAGGGCGTTGTAGTGTGGACGGGTACAGCGTTAAATTGATTTAACGCTCTTTAAATCGATTTAAACGCGTAGTATAGACCAGGCCCAGCTCCAGAGTGAACATTGCCTCAGTGACCAGCGCTGCGTCTGCTCCACACTCCCTCTCGAGCATAAATCTGCATAGCTCCATTGACCCTGGATAGCCAACCTAGTGCATCCTTTTATTTCCCTCTCAGGCTGTCTCTGGCACAAATGAACAGTGCTCTCTACTACTGCATTTCTGGCCCTCAACTCCAGGGAGTAGGAGTCAGGAGATCAGAACTCTGTTGACCTGCTCTGGGACCTGGGGGCAAGTCAGCTTGCCTCTCCGTGCCTTGACTTCCCCATCTGTAAATTGGGGAGATAATACTGTATCTACAGCTCATGAGGATGCTGTGAGAATTAATGTCAGTAAAATGCTGTGAGGTTCAGCGATGAAACGGGCCATAAATGGACAAAGTATTGCAATGGACTGACTATTTGCAATGAACCACAGATATTGGGGTGACCACTTCTGGCACCAGAATTGCTCCTGTACCGAGCAGTAGCCTGTTTCCAAGGCTTTGCCAGTCAGCTTTCCCATTGGAAGAGAAGTCGTTTGACATGGAGCCTGTGTGATTTTCTTTACTTACACACATGAACCAATCCTAGAACAGAGGAAATCCCCTTTCCTAGACATCTCAGCCCACACACCAGTTCTCAGGCAGTTGCTCCGTGTCAAAAATTGCCTCCAAGTATGGACAAAAAAGAACAAATATCTATCAAAGAATCATTGCACAGCTAACAATGCAGCATTTCTTCAAAGACTCCACATTTGCTCGCTCACTAAGGAAAGAACTTGTAAGTGTATGTGAATGTTTGTACAAGCCGCTGGAAATGAGGCAAGGAGCCTAGTTTTCTGCTTCATAGGGGAGGAAACAGGATCCACTCCCAGAGCCTGGAGCCAGGAGTTAGAACTCCAGCACTGGCTACCGCTTTTCAACCAGATAGTCTCATTGTTTCACGCTCATTGCAGCTTAGAGACCTGCAAACCAAGCTCGTCCTCTTTCTCCAGAATAAAGCAAATCGCTAGCTTCGCCAGTTGGCTAAAGCATGGTCCTGGATTGACTGCACTCAGAATAAACAGGGCCAGATCCTCAGTTGGTACAAATTGGTGTAGCTATTTGGACTCCAGCATAACTTCCCCCATTTACATCAGCTTTCAGGCAGGGTTCAGGATATTCTGCTCCTCTGCCTCAGACTCCTCCTGAGGTCACTGGGGGTTCGGCAAAGGGCTGCGCAGAAGCCATTTGCAATGGACATCAGTGAGAAGTTCTCTCAGTCTTATGAAAACCCAGAACTATGCTCAGAGAGTGTGAGGCCAGCAGGGACCTTTGGATCATCTGGACTGGAAGATGCCATCAAGAGATGGAGAATCCAGCTCTCCCCATGGCAGCTTGTTCCAGGGGTTAATTACCCTCACAGTTAAACGTGTGCCTCAGGCCTGCTCTGCCCTTAAAACATAGCTTGACATAGCTATCATGTATGGGAGTGCAAAAAATTCACACCGGTGAGTGCTGTAGCTCTGTGGACCTAACTGCTGATGTAGATGAGGCTAGGGTTGACAGATGAATGCTTCCATGGACATGTCTACCTTGGGTCGGGGAAGTGAAGGAAAGACCTCTTCAGTTGCTGTAGTGTGTGTCTGTGTCTGGAGACTACCGCAGCACAGCTGTGGCCCTGTACGCATAGCTATGGGGCCGTAGATGTGCTCCAGAGTGTAGACAAGCCCTTATTTCTAATCTGAATTTCTCTGGCTTCAGCTTCCAGCCGTTGGTTCTTATTCTATGTCGTTACCTTTATCAACAATCTCATTGAAAAATGAAATCAGGCTTATGTGACAGGACTTTTTTTTTCCCCATAAAACCACATTGACTGGCATGAATTATATGCCTCTCCTTTAATACTTTATTAATCAAATCCTGTATCAACTTTACCATTATTTTCCCTGGGATGGATATTAGGGTGACCAGCCTGTAGTTACCTGGATTATTCTGCTTGCTGGTTTTAAATATTCATGGATTCATAGATTCCAAGGGACCCCTGTGGTCATCTAGTCTGATCTCCTGGATAACACAGGCTATAAGACTTCCCTGAATCAGTTCCTGTTTGAACTAGAGCAGATCTTGTAGGAAAACACCCATATTGATAGCTTGGCACTCTCCCAGCTCTCTGGAATTTTCCAACTTTTATTAAAATTTAACACAGGCCAGAGCTCTCCTCAGCCAACTCTTTAAGGAGTCTTGAGTGCAAGTTACACTGCTCTACAGCCAAAATGTTTCTGAAATAAATGTAGTCAAACTTTACTAATTCTGGGTCACTGAGAACGAAAATGATGCTTAAAATTGTTGATTGGCTCTAGTCTAGCTGTTGGGCTCCAGACTACAGCAGTGGAATCTCCTGGCAGGTGATGTTAGGGTTTCCATGTTCCGTGACCGTCAAAAGGATCTTGTCCCATTCTTCTTCATGGAAGGTGATCTTGTAGCCTGCAACAACATCGATGGTGTGATGGCAGCCCTCAACATCGTTCACGATCCAGATGAGTGGAGACTGTTCATTGATTCATCGAAGACGAGTCTTAAAGCTGTTTTGCTGCATAATGGCAATGTTTTGCCATCAATTCCAGTTGGTCATGCAGTCCATATGAAGGAAACCTATGACAACATGAAACAACTTTTGAGGTGCATAAACTATGACCAACATCAGTGGCAGCTTTGTGGCGATTTGAAGGTTGTTGCTCTCTTGCTTGGTCTGCAGACTGGATACACAAAGTACTGCTGTTTTCTCTGCGAATGGGATAGTCGTGCAAGAGATTCCCACTACATCAAGAAAGACTGGCCACTCCGACAGTCATCTGAGCCTGGGAGGAAAAGTGTTCAGCATCCACCACTTGTTGAATCAAGGAAGATTTTGTTACCACCCTTACACATCAAGCTGGGTCTGATGAAGAACTTTGTCAAGGCCATTGACAAAACACAAGCAGCTTTCAAGTACCTCCGTGGAAAATTTCCAAGGTTAAGTGAAGCTAAGATAAAGGAAGGTGTCTTTGTTGGTCCTCAGATTCGTGAACTTCTTCGAGATGATGCATTTGACCATGCACTGCGTGGCAAGGAAAAGACGGCATGGAAAGCCTTCCAGTTAGTGGCAATAAATTTTCTCGGAAACAACAAGGCAGACAACTACAGGTTGTTGGTGGAAAACCTCCTCAAGGCATACAAAAGCCTTGGTTGCAACATGTCACTAAAGATACATTTTTTGCACTCTCATCTAGATTTTTTTCCACTGAACTGCGGAGCAGTGAGCGACGAGCACCGCGAGCGATTTCACCAGGACATTGCAACAATGGAGAAACGCTATCAGGGCAAATGGAGCCCATCAATGCTTGCAGACTATTGCTGGACAGTGACAAGAGATGCTCCATTTAATGAATACAAGAGACAAGCCAAGAAGCGCCGAGTAGACACTGAATAGGACTAAACTATGTACATAATAGTTTTTTGCCTTTTGTTTCATAATAAATTTTATTTATATAACCCTTTTGCTGATTTTTAAAGTGTTACATAAACAGGACAGGTGAAATATTATCATGTAAAGCAACCATAAACACATGAAAAGACCTAGGTTTACAATTTATGATTAAAACTCTACTATCTACACAATATACATAGACATAAAATGTAAAAACTTAAATATCTTAGAAACAGTAGCCAATCAGTTGTTTTAATTGTCATATTTGAATCCAGCACATCAAAATACATAATAAATACCACACTTTATCTCTGAAGCAGATGACTTCTCAAAAATTGTAGACCAGTGTTATCTGGTCCTGCTGATTTAAAAATGTTGTTTAACATCTTCCTTTGATACTAATGGGCTGGAAATTACTACACCTCCCTCTTGTGATATGAAAACATCATCCTGCTCCTTTCTAAGCATAGAACTGAAATATTGATTGAACATTTCTGCCTTTTTTCATCATTATTAACAATTTTACCATCTTCACTTAATATGGGCCTATGCCATTGCTAGGATATCTTTTGTTCCCGATAGACATAAAACCTCATTAGCCCCATGAGACATGGATTTTTCCCTGATGTCTTTAGCTTCCCTTATCAATTTTGTGTACTCTGTAACTTCTAATTTATATTACCACCCATTTCCCCCTTTTTCTATTTGTTATATATTGTTTTTTTTATTTCTCAATGCCACCTTCACTGCCACTGAAGCAGGAAGGATTGTTAGCTAAATTTGTCCTCTTTCTTGATTATGGAATTGTGGCTTTTTGAACATCTAATAAACTCCCCTTAAAGAACTTGCAAATTGTAGTCACATTTTTTGTGTAAATTTTCCTCCCGGTCAATTTCACACATATTTTCCTGAGCCTTTCGAAGCACCAAGTATATATATTACCAGTTGGGACTGTCCTATATTTGCCTACATGATCAAGGGTCCCTGGGCAACCACCATCTTCCAGTTCAGTGATTAAGTCACCTGTATCTGTCATCATGAGATCCAAAATAGAGTTTCTCCATGTTCAGTGCAATGCCTTTTTGTGTTAGAAAATTATTATTTTATAATTTTTGGAAACTCTTATGTTTTATTCCTGGCCGCATGAGACCTCCAGCATATCTCCCTCAAACTGAAATCTCCCATAACAACTTGTTTTTAATTTCCACACAGTTCAGGTAGGTGCTTAAGGAGTAACTCTACCTGTTTGCTAGCTTGATTCAACCATCTGTCACAGATCCTCATTAGTGCCCCGTCCTGGGCAGTGTGTGTTAGTGCATTGGTCCATGTGTATGGAAGATACTGCAGTTCTGAATTATCAATCGCTCTGAAACAGGTGCCACCCTCACCCCTGGCTTTGGCCCTCTCCGTCCTTCCTAAAGAGGTTGGAACCAGCAGAGCTGGGTGAATTTTTGGCTGAAACTCTTTTTTTTTTTAATGAAAAATGCAGCTTCAGGTTTACCAAAACATTTCACTCATTTATGAAGATTTTGGCGACTGTTTCAGTTGAAACGATGCATAATAAACGATTGAAGCATTGATGCCCTGTTCTGACAATTCCAAAGTGACACATTTCGATTTTGGGGAGCAAGAGTCACAGGAATATTAGGTGCCTAGGCGTCGTGCCCGTGGATGGCTACAGAGACGGCAGGGTCGGAAAGGCATGGATTCCAGTTCACAGGGCGACAAAGGTGGAAGGCTACAGCTCCCTTCAGCTGAAGAGGAGGCGGGTGGTGGGAGGTATCCGCCTCAAAGCAAGTTCTCTGCCACTGGGAAGCCGTCTCAGGCACCGCTCGTGCATGCCAATCCAGGTGCTTCTGGGTGCACAGCTGTCCGGAACGTAGTGCCAGCTGTACGGACCCTGTGCAAATCACCTCCGATTGAACTCAGAGAGTCACAGATGGCAAGGCCAGAAGGGACCATTGTGATCATCTAGTCTGAACACAGGCCAGAGATCCTCACCCCAGGGTCTTGCCGTAAGCCCATAACTCCTGGGTGAGCTAAGCATGTCTGTTAGAAAGAGAGAGCCAATCTCGAATGAAGACCCCAAGTGATGCAGAATCCATCCCATTTCTTGGTACATTGTTCCACGGGTTAATTATTCTTATTGTTAACAATTTGTGTCTTATTTCCTGGCTGAACGTGTCTAGTTTCAGCTTCCAGCCACTGGCGCTTGTTCGGCTTTTGTCTGCTAGAGTCAAGAGCCCCCTAGGTCCAAAATCTCCCCATGTCTGTACTTACAGCCCCAGATCAAGTCACCCCGGAGCCTTTTCCTAGATAAACTGGCTAAGCTCAATCTGGCCCTGAGCACTTGAGGCCAGAGCCAGTGAGCCGAGCTCTCTTTGAAATCTGGCCGCTTACTCCTGCCTAAGTGGGGGGCTGAGTGATTCTGAAATTTTGGCCTGGAAACATTCAATAGGAAGCCGTGTACAGAGACACGTTTGCTAGCAGAGCCACGCTTTCAAGTGGCACCGTCCCAGCTCCGTGGCAGAGCACTATAGTGCCCGAAAGCAACCCGTGGAAGAACTATCCGCTGTCCCAAATGGATTATGACCTGGGATGCCTCTTTGAGTTTGTCGTATCTCCCTCTAGTGGCTCACCCACGTGGAGGTTAACAACCTTGCACTGCCACTGGCTGATGGAGTGACTCCTTTAGCTCACAAGGTCAAGCTCTGTGTTTTGGTATTGATTGTTGCATAGTCCAGCTGCCTTGCTGGCATATCTGTGGGGGGTCCTTAAACAGTCAGGACTTCCTGGCCCAAGGCTGCTGTGCTGGGTGGGGCGAGCACACGGACCCCGAAACACTGCCGGCCCCCACACAGGTGTGTTACTATTTGGTTATTACCCCCATGTCACAGCTGGGGAATGGAGACACACAGAGATAAAGGGACTTGCCCTGGACTCACACCAGGAGTGTGTGGCAGAGCCAGGAACTGACTGCAGGTCCCCCGAGTCTTAGCCCAATGTTAAATCCTACAGTGACAGGGAAACGAGGCGACGCAGGACACGGAGCTGTCTCTCCATGGTGGGGAAGGCAATCCTTGTTTCTCCTGAATAATGCACAGGCGTTGGTAAGGGATATCTACTGGAGTTGCAGATAAAGGCATGACACCCGACGCTGGCTTGGTGTGAATTATTGAAAGGGCTGCAGCTGAGATGCTGTTGCATGGCTCATTGTGGGGCTTTTGTTCCATCCCAGGGTAGCAGTTGCCACACAGCTAATTAGTTTGGAAAACGATCCTTTCCCCGGGCTGGGCGTGGGGCCCAAGCGCATTATGACAAGCACTTGTCTGCTGGCTCACTGGAGGGCAGAGGGAATTGCGTCAGGTGGCCTGGCTCTTCGAGAGCCGATGGCAGGACACGCAGGGTTTTCCTGGAGAACCATTTTTAAGGCCCCCCAAATGTTATGGCAAGCCAGCCAAGGGGAGGACAGCTGAACGGAGAGCAGGCGAAGGGGTGGCTTGATCATAGCCTAAAAGGAGCCTCACTGGGAACAGAAATATGACAATAGAGGGCTCTTCAGTGTAGCAGACAAAGGTCTAACAGGACCTAATGGCTGGAAGTTTGATGCTAGACGGATTCAGACTGGAAACAAGGAGTAAATGTTTAGTAGTGAAGGTGGTTAACCATTGGAACAACTGGCCTCAGGATGGGCAGGATTCTCTATCACTGGCAATTTTAAAATCAAGTTTAGATGTTTTTCTAAAAGATCAGTTCTAGTCAGGAACACCGGAAGGATCCTAAAGGTGAGGGGGGGGCACAGGCCCATCCCCCCACACCGCCCCTTCTCCCTGAGCGCCCCCCCCACGCCACCCCTGCCCTCACACTGCCCTTTTCCTCTTCCCCCGCCCCCTCTTCACTCCTTTCCACTCCTGTCTGTTCCCGTCCCCTGTTCTGGAGTCCCTGGGTCTAGTTCAAACAGGAGTTGCTTGAGGGAAGTTCTCTGGCTTGTGTTAAACAGGATGTCAGACTAGATGATCACAATGGTCCTTCCAGCCTTGGGATCTATTAAAGGAGCTACAAGTCGCGCTGACAGGAAAAACTCTGATGGAACCATTTTCCATCCGAATCTGCAGTTCCATCGACATCAAAATGCTTTGTGAAATCAGGCCGATTTTTGTGGCCAGAATTTTGTGCAGAAAAAGAAATGGGAACCTGTGCCCACGCCATGCAAATGCCTGCTTGACACTTTTGACGTGAAACATTTCCGTTTTTCTTTGTGAAACAACTTTTTTTGTGGCAGAACGTTTTAATTTCACATTGTGCTGCGTTGATAGCATAATACCTGGTCAAAAGAGTTGAAATCGAAAAAAGTGTTTTAATGACCCGAAATAAACAGTTTGGGGGGGGTTTTCTTTGTGGAGAGTTTCAAAATTGTGGGTTTTTGCTCCATTTCAGAGCAAAGCCAAATCTCGAAATCCTTTGTGAACAGGTGCTTCCACCCTGCACACAGAGAGGGGAAGGGGCAGGGGAGTGAGAAGGAGGCGGGGAGAAGGGCACAAGCAGTGGAAACCTGCAGGCAGTGGGCATCGTGCAGGAGCCCTGAGTGGGTGTGAACAAGAGATGTGGTGGGGGAGGGGCCATAGTGAAGGGCCCTTGGGGAGGGGTGTACGCACCAGACGTGCACAATACGTCTACACAGCAAGTGGAAACTGGTAGAGCCCAGCTCTACAAACTCAGGTTGGCGGGGCTCATCTGATGGCACTAAAATGAGCAGTGCGGACACTCGGGCATGGGCTGGTGTTCGGGCGCTGAAGCCTTGGGAGAGGGGTGGGCTTCAGACTCCGAGCATTAGCCAGAGCCCCAATGTTGACACAGCTCTATAGCGGGGTGGTTACCCGCTCCTGCCCTTCGGGGCTTAAAACAGCCCAGGAGAGGGCTGGGACTGGGGCAAGAAGCCTGGGCTGATTGGGGGAAAGCAGGCTCAGCTGGGGCCATGCCCCAATCAGGCCCAGCAGGCCCCTATAAAAGGCTGTGAGCCACAGACCCAGGGAGTCTCTCTGTTTACAGAGGGAGATGGGTCTGGCTGCAGAGAGCTAGACACAGGGTACCTGAGGGGAGCAGGGCTGGGGAAAGGCTGGGGAGCTCCAGCCTGGAAAGACCCAAGCTGTGGCCTAGCAGAAGGCCAATGGGTACTAGGGGTTGCAGCGGGCAGCCCAGGGGTAGGCTAAGGCAGCAGGTCCAAACCCAACCCTCACCAGTGCTGAGTGGCTGATACACTGCAGTCTGCCCCAGTGAGCGGGGGTAGATGGTGACTGGCAGTAGCCATGTTCTGAGGCGAGATGTGGGTTCCCATGGGATGGGGGGGACCCAGAACTGGAGGGTTACTGCCAGGGGGAAGCACCCCAGATAATGGGGCACCAGGGTCTGGAGAACAGGCAGATCACCAGCCTGCAGACAGTGCTCCGGACCTGGGATGAGCTAATTCCTGGAAGTCACCAGCAGGAGGCGCCACAGGGATAAGTCCGTACGTCTGCAAGCTCATTTTACTGCCTGAGCATGAGGCCCGGTCCACAGACCAGGGATCTCTGCGACTCGCTGCCCCGGGTTTCTGCTCGCCACGGGGACGTCCCCTAAGAGGCGCCAGATTGGGCTGGGGGGAAGGGGCGTGTGAAGGGAAGGGGGACACATGCATGGGGGGGGATGCAGGGAGAGCCGAGGACAATCCGATCTGGGTAAGGACAGTGAATCAGGCCCTTGAGGGCTAGCCGTGGGGTCAACCTCTTTAGGCTTGTTACCGGTCAGAGGTGCAGCATGGTCCCATGGACAGTGCACTAGTCCGGGGGTGGGTGGGTCAGGAGACCTGGCTTCTACTCCCAGTTCTGACTTCCTGGGCAATGCACTGCAGTGCCTTGTGCCTCAGTTTCCCCATCTATGGAATGGGGCTGATGATACTTGGCCACCTTGGTGCGTTGAGATCTGGGAGTAGTGGGGGGCTCTATCAGAGCTGTTCCCCCACCCTCCGCTGTTGCAAGCTGCAGTCCCGCCTGCCCCCCTGCTCCAAGCGGCATTGTGAACACGTAGGTGGTAGAAACCTGGTGCAGGGGCGGGTGCAAAGAGCATTCCACCTACATGCCACTGAGCCAGAGCGGGAGACAATAGCTGGGGGTTGGATTTCATTACCTGGCGCAACAAAGAGACTAATCCCAAGAGCGTTGAATGTTGCACTAGTGTGAAAAGGGGCTTTGTTTGGGCCTTTGTAGTAAGGCATCTCTGACTCTAAAGATCGCTGCAGAATTCAGCTCCTTTGTCTCAAACCGCCTCCCCCAAGGCTTTCAGGCCCGGGCTCCCAATTGCCGAGAATGAATGCAGTGATCGAATGCAGCATCACTGTAGCAACCGCAGAATGTGGGAAAACAGCCCAACTTGGGAAAGGAAATGAAAAGTCGTCTCTCGGCCAGCTGTGATCCTGGCAGCTATCCCCGGCTTACCCTGCCTCGGGCCTGGTCCATGCTTGGATGGGAGACCTCAAAGGAAAACCCAGGATGGGGTGGTTGGGATTCAATGGGGGCCACTTGTCCACTTGAGTAAGTGCTTGGGCCAGAGCTCTAGGAGGTGCTGTGCCAGTGAAGGTGCTTCAGTAAAACAGAGGTTCTGACCCTTTGTGGTCGTTAAAGAACCCAGAGCACTTCCTGCAGAGCAGAAATGTTATCTTCAGCTTCTGACCCAATTCCAGCTTGGGTAATTCCAATCTGCCTGCTGAAAATTTCCCAGTGTAATTCCATTTGGATGTAACATTGCTCTGGACATGTCTTCAACAGTGCTGCTGTGCACTGTTTAAACTAGCTCCCATATTCTGCCCTCAGAGGTGGTTGCATTTCAGTGGTGGGAGGTAGTATGGCTTGTTGGATAGAGCATAGCACTGGGGCTCTAGAGACCTCAGTTCTATTCCTGGCTCTGCTGCTGGTCTGCTGGATGACCTTGGGCAAGTCACTGCACCGCATTGTGCCTCAGTTTCCCCATCTGTGAAATGGGGATCTTAGGGGATTTCCTTTGAGATCTATTGATGGACAGTGCTAGATAAGAGCTGCATTTCATTTCAATGGAACAAACTGTCTGTGGAAGTTTGGAGGTTTTCTAAAAGAGGCTGGCGCCATCTCTCTTGGATGGTTTAAACACAACAAATCCTGCATCTATGGCAGGGGGTTAGACTAGATGACCCTTCTAACCCGATGGTTCTATGATTAATTTTTATTATAGCATTGTACATGGCACAAATAGTGTCTAAAATCTTCCCTTCCTTTGCTAGACTTCTGTCGCTCCTCACCAGCTTTCTGAAACCTAAACTTTCTTAACCTGTTGGAAAATATCAACAGAATTTGATCTGCATGGGGTGGACAGTATCTGGTTAGGGTGTTTGTCAGTGCTTAATTTGTAATGAAAGAGGTGCCGGGGCTCACGCAATTTTTTTACATTCGTAACAGATGCGGAAGCCCGGAGGAGCTGGGGCTGTGACCTGCCAAGCTCAGAGGTGCCGGGGCTCACGCAATTTTTTTACATTCATAACAGATGCGGAAGCCCGGAGGAGCCCCCACTGTGGCCCCGACTACTGCATGTGTCCTGCTTTTGCTTTTGGAAAGGGTCACCATGCTGGGAGGGACAGATGACCTACCTACCACTCGACCTGCTTGACTCACTGGCTCGTTTTAAACCAGTTCAGCCACTCAGAGCGTTTTCAAGGGCAGGTTTTATTATTGTCATTTCCTGAACTTGGTGGAGTGGTAACGCAGAGCTAGCCAACGTGTGGCTGTGATGCCGAGCGCGGGCTGTCTGGAAAGGAGCTGCTCAGAACAGGCTGTGTTAACCAAAGAGAAGGCGCAAGAGACACAATGAATTGTGGAGTCAGGGTCCTTCGTGGAGGAGGATGAATTACAATAATCTTTGCTTACAAAGAGCTGGATTTAAGTCAACAGAGAAGAAACAGCCCTGATTTGCTTGAATCGGGTGTATTGGTACAGTGAATGACCACTGAGGGTACCTTGCTTAAACTGGCCTGCAAAAGGGAAAGGGTATTTGTGCTCAGGGCCAGCTGTAACATTTTTGCCACCCAACGAAAAAAAAGAGCGCTGCTCGCGTAACACACTCCCCCAGCAAGCGCCGCCACCGACCCCCCGCCCCGAGTGCACATCACACTGCCCAATCCCGCCCCCCGAGTGCACGCACCGAACCCCACCCCCAAGCGCCACCATCCCAAGTCCCCGCCCTCCAAAGCACCGCACCGCGCTGCACAAGTCCCCGCCCCTCTGAGCGCCGTGCCGCTGAAGCCCTCCCCTGCCCCCACCGAGCACCACGTCGCCAAAGTCCCCACCCCCCCAGCACCATGCCATATTGCCCAAGACCCCACCTGCCCCAAGCGCCGCGTCGCCCAGCCCCCTCCTCCCCCGCACCGCCTGGACGAACCAAAAAAAACCCAACCCTCCAGTGCTGCCCAGCCAAACCAAAAAAAACCAAACAAACCCCAAGTGCCGCCCCCACCCCAAGGTGCCGCCCCAAGCACGTGCTTGGTCAGCTGGTGTCTGGAGCTGGCACTGTTTGTGCCTTTTCTTTTGCTTCTTTATGATGTACAAAGGCAGCATGGACTTTTGCTGAGAGAAGTGTCTCCTCTGCCTGGAGGGGGCTGGGGGTTTCTACATTAGAAATTCCAGGTCTGTCTAAGCTACGAAACTGTGGCAACTTGAGGACCATTCAGTCAATAACATCACAAGAGCCAAGATGGTGAAACCTGAGCAATGAAGAAGATTTTTAGTTGGTCTTTTTACACCTCTCAGCCATTAAAAACACTTATTTAATTTTGTTGACCAGCACCCATGTTGGAGAGAGGATCTCTTTGAAGGCTCAGCGGCCCTTTGTTTAAGATTTGAGAGCTCAGAATACACAGCAGGGTCATCCTGAAAACCCAGATTTTACATTCTATGTTCAGATTTCCAAAGTAAAAAAAAAAGAGAGAAAAGACTTTCCTTCGTCTATAAACGAAAAGCACATGCCCAGTTACTGCCTCTAGATATACTTGCCAAATGAAAAATTATGAAACCTTCAACCAGAAAATGCTCTGAGTGATTGAAGTGCTTTGAAACGCAGAGAGCCAAACGGATCCGAGTGCTTACGGACACACACATTTATGTATTTCCCTGCTGACTTTTAAAATGGGTGTTGCCCGGGCTTCTGCTGAGATGGTTACAAGTTTGTTCACCATCTTGAGATATTCTTGGGAAAGTCCCATTTTTCCCCCACCTGGGGTGTCCTGTCCCATTCAGCTTGCAGGCTCTGCGTGGGGGGAAAAACTCAACAGATTTCACAAATCAAGGTTTCCATGTTTCATTCGGGTTTTGCAAATAAGTCCTCGCAGAAGATGGTGTTTTTCTGGATCCCCAGCTTCTGGAGTAAGGTGACCAGATGTCCTGATTTTATAGGGACAGTCCAGATATTTGGGGCTTTTTCTTATATAGGCTCCTATTACCCCCCACCCCCGTCCCGATTTTTCACACTTGCTGTCTGGTCACCCTATTCTGGAGTCATGGGAGTGCATGAGAATCTCTGCTTTCATTAAATAGAAAAGGTCAATCTCCTGCTCTTGTGGTTGTGCAAAAACAGCCTAGACTCAAAAATCAGAAGGCAAATAAAAAGACCCCAAAGTGGTGGGGGGCGGGGGTTAGTATCATGTTTGCGGGGAAGGGGCTTGCCTGATTTTTTGATGCTAGGGGTTTCAGTACTTTAGATCTACATCAAGCACTATCTCAAGTGCTTCATTTCCTCCTGACCCTCAGTCAGTCAGTCTGTGACCTGGAGTTTGAATCAGAATGAAACAATACGTTTCCCCCCCTAGAACAAGCATAACTGTCAGAGCCTTTTTAATTAAAGCTTACCGAGCTGTTTCCCTCAGCCATTATCCCCTTTGCAGCACAGCCTCCTTGGTTCCCACATCTGTGCTACGTTTGCAAAATGCATGACAATCGTATTTTTAAACGCTTGGAATAAAGTGTGTGGTAAATAAATGGAGTGTAGGGGACCACAGCCACTCTGCCAAGCAACCTTGGAAGATACGGAGTTGCTGCAGTGACTTAATTGTTAGTTTTAGCATACCCTCGCAGGAATTCACATTCCGAATAAATGGAACAGCTCCTGTGCTGACTTCCATGGATCCCGAGGTCAGAAGGAAGCACAGAGTGGTCATCTACTAGCCTGACATCCTGTATAACGTAGGACTTCCCCCAATTAAATCTTGTTTGAATTAGAGACTCCTGGCAGGGATAACACAGGGGAGTATCGTTGACTTCAGTGGATCTCAGCTGCTTTACATTGGCTCCGGATGTGCCCCATGTGTGTGTAGCTGATCGGAAGTCAAGCAGTGCCTTGGATATATCAGGAGGGAATGGCACTGCAAGAGAGGATTCTTTTTTCATTCATCACCGTGCTTCTTAGAAAGCTTTGAATGTCTTATTTAAAACACTCAAGTTTTTCTCAGTATGGGGGCCAGGAAAGAAGTTTTCCCTGGGGACAGATTAGCCCGTTAATGCCCACTGCAGTTTCGTGCACCTTTCTCTGGAGCACCTTCTGCTGGCTGCTCTTGGAGCCAGGATGCCGGGGTAGATGGGCCCTGTGGTCTGTTGCCGCCTGGCAGCTCCTGTGTTTCTCTGGTATTAAGGCTCCCCCAGCCCCCGTGTTGTGTGGCGGATGAGGGTAGTTTGTCTCTCCTAGCTCTCCCTGTCTCGTTGGCGTCCCCGCTCAGCGTGGCTGCAGGAATCTTATTCAACCATCTCACCCCAGCGTGGCTCCAACCTCGGCTGTGCAGGCAGTCACACGTCCCACTCCCGCCCTCCCGGCATGATCTCCATGGAAACGGGTCAGTGGTGAAGGGATGCTTTTGGAGACAAGCCGCCCAGGCGTGTGACAGCCTGGGCCGAGAAGCGCCTTGCGTACACTGAGCTCCCTGACCAGCAGCTCTTGCTGATGGTGGCCGTGGCTTGCCACTCCACCATTGCCTCAGTTTCCCAAGCTTGTTGGTTGGCTTAACTCTCCAGCAGATCCTTCCCCTTTGGGGGTATGTAGCGGAGTGGTCACCCGCTCCTGCCTGGAAGGGCTGAAACCAGCCCTTCGAGAGGGCTGTGGCAGGGAAAGCTGGGCTGATTGAGGGAAAACAGCCTCAGCTGTGGCCTTGCCCCAAACAGACCCAGCTGGCCCTACAAAGACCAAGGAAGCCAGGAGCAAACACTCTCTCTCTGCCTTTAGAGGGAGAAGGGCCTGGCTGCTAGGGAGCGTACCTGGGTACCTAAGGTGGATCAGGGCTGGGGGAAGGCAAGAGGAGCTGGGGAGCTCTGGCTGGGAAACTCCCAGGCTGCAGGCCTAGGATAAGGCCAACTGGGTACTGGGGTTGCAAAGGGGCAGCTCATGGGTAGGCAGAGGCAGCAGGTCCAAACCCCTTTGCCTGTGATGAGAGGGTGATACACTGCAGTCTGCCCCAGGGAATGGGGGCTAAGTGATGACTGGCAGTAGCCAAGACTGAGGCGAGGTGGGGATAGTGGGTGGGGGTTCCCCTGGGAGGGGGAGACCCAGAACTGTGGGGTTACTGCCGGGGGGCAGCATCCCAGATAACGGGGTCCTGGGTCCTGGAAGGGACATGGGGGTCAGAGTGGGGTAAGGCGGCTCACCAGCCTGCAGAGGGCGCTCCGGAGCTGGGATGAGCTAATTCCCTCTGACGAACAGCAGGAGGCGCCGCAGGGTGAGTCCACACCCCTTGGGGTAAATGAAAGGCCAGTACCCCTTCACAGGGCTCTTCCTCCCCCACGTCTCCTGAGAGCACAGACTCTTTCCAGTGCCTGGTAAAGACAGACAAAATCAATCGGACCTGCCCCAGGCTTTGATCCCAGGCCCTTCCACCAGGTTTACAATAAATTCCCACCTGCTCCATGTTCTACTGGAAGCCCCAGCCTGGGGTCCAATTACAAGTTAGGTTGATAACGGTCAATGTGATAGACTCAGACTTCTGTAGGGTGCTGGACTGGGTACCGGACAACGTTTTCATGAAGAAACCAGAACAGCATGAAATGAACATAGGACACACTGAATGGATTAAAAGCTGGCGAACTGATAGGCCTCGATTATCGTTGTAAATGAGGAATCTTCATTGAGAGGGCGTGTTTCTAATGGGCCCTGCAGGGATCGGTTCTTGGCCCTATGCCACTTAACGTTTTTATCAATGATATAAATGAAAACAAAATCATGGCTAATAGTGTCTGACTATCCCCCAAAGACTGGGCGAGTGACGAATAATGAAGAGAGCAGGTCACTGATACAGAGCGATCTGGATCATTTGGTAAGCTAGGGGGATGCAAACAATATGCATTTTAGTATGGCTAATTGAAAATATATACATCTATGGCCCAAGAAGGTAAGCCATACTTACCTGATGGAGGACTCTATCCAGAGAAGCAGTGACTCTGAAAGAGATTTGGGGGTCTTGGTGGATAATCAGCTGAATGTGAGCTCCCAGTGTGATGTGGTGGCCAGCAAGGCTTGGATCCTTGGATGTATACACAGGAATCTGAAGTAGGATGACCTCTGTATCTGGCACTGGTGGGACCACTGCTGGAATCCTGTGTCCAGTTCTGGTGCCCACACTTCAAGAAGGATGTTGATAAATTGCAGAGGTTTCAGAGAAGAACCATGATAAAGATTAAAGGATTAGAAACCTGCCTTATAGCGATAGACTCAAGGAGCTCAATTGATTTCTGTTACCAAAGAGAAGGTTTCAGGGATGACCTGATCACAGTTTATAAGTGCCTGAAGGGGGAACAGAAATTTAATAAGAGAGGGCTTTACAATCTAGCAGACAAAGGAATGGCCATGGAAGCCACTCAGGCTGAAACTGGCCGCTGCACATTTTTAACAGTGACAGTAATTAACCGTTGGAACAATTTGCCAAGGGTTGTGGTGGATCCTCTGTCGCTGGCAATTTTTAAATTGAGATTGGATGATTTTCTAAAAGACCTGCTGTAGTTCAAACGGGAATTACTGGGAGGCAGTTCTCTGGCTGGCATTATGCAGGAGGTCAGACCAGATGATCAAAATGGTGCAGTTTGGTTTCATAATTTATTCATGTCCCCACCCGGCATGCCTTGCAGTTATAGTCCGTAACTCCCAGCCGTCCCCTGTGCATTCCACGTCCCAGAAGCCCTGACTACCGGACCGAGGTAGTGCTGCAGGTTAGGCCCGTCTCAAAGGGCTGAATACATCCACCATGAATGGTTCTGCTGTCACCCAGGACCAGCGCTGGGATGTTCATGGGAGCCAGATGGCCAACAAGAGGCAGGCTAAGCAGGCTGTGTTCAGCTTGTGAGCTTGGAGGAGGCTGAAGCTGCTGCTTTGGGGGGATTCACAGCTGAATCAGGGCTGGGGTTTGGGGGTCACGAATCAGTTGAGGTTCACTTTTGGTGTTCAAGGATGAATGAAGTATGGGGTTCAGGGCTGGAGCAGGACTGGGTTTGAGTTCTGAACTGATGCTGACATGAATGCGAAAGCCGTACTTGCAAGACTTCCGCTGAATCAGAACTGGCAAATTGCCCTTGCTGGGTTCGGTTCTGACCCAGAGCCAAACCTACAGAAACTCCAAGCAGTTCAGAGCCAGGCTTCTGGCTTCAGACCTTCGCTAAAGCTAACACAGTCATTCAGAGCGTGCAAACCAAACCTGGCCATGGGGACAGGATGGAGCATCCAGCCTTTACCATCCTGGGTTTTCTGGGCTTAAAACCTGAACTCTTCGCACCTTGTGTTGAGTGTTTGGGAGTGGAGTGATGGGGGGGATGAGGTGTGCTGTGCTAGCAGTCATTTTCCAGGGTTTTACTATAAGTCATTGTGCCGTAAAGAAAATGGATGCCGGGCCAAGAAGTTCCCAGGCTGCCAGGGCATGTGCAGAATGTGGTGATTGGGGCAGGTATCAGCTGTAGGACAGGTGGGCTTTTGCAGGGGAGGAAGTGGATGCAGGTTAATGGGGAGGCTGTGCCTGGTCTCACCCATGCTAGTTCAGCGCAGCTTCTGGCCCCCTTTGAGGGGCTAGTCCATAGCTAGCGTTTCTAGCTAAAGGAGATAGGTTCTTTAGAGACGTGCACTTTTTGGATCCAGAAGTTCTGAGTTCAATACCTGCCCCTGCTGACCCAGCCAGGGAAGTCACATTAGGCTAGTATAGGGATGGACTGAAAGAAGGTAAGTCCCATGTGGGTGACAGTGACCAGGACAAGAGCATGGCTGGAGCACTGGGCATGTGAAAGGTGACTATCTTGCACACTGATTCACAAACACATTGGAGGATAAAGTCCAGTCCGGAGAGATGCAGGCCCCAGGCGTCTGGCAAGATGCACATGTTGCTCCCCTGAAGGGAGCAGAGGCTCCGGGAGGAGGTCGCTAATAAGGGGAGAAGAACCTGCAGCCCTGGGAGGAAGCTGGCAGCAAGAGCGTGTTTGACACAGCCGAGGTCATTGCAGACGTCCAGAGTGACCCGGAAACACTCTTTGCCTTTCTGTCAGCAGAGGAGATGGGCAAGGAGCAGGGCGTTCGATGAATTATGAAACACTTAGAAGTAACGTCTTGTGTAGATGGCTGCTGAATATTTCATCCTCGCCTGCCTGGCCAGAGGGAGGAAGGGGTGGGAGAAGACTGATCACAAGCCAAACACTGAGGCAGCACTTTCTCAATAATTCACACGCTAACGTACAAACCCAGGCCTGGGCCTTGGGGATATAGAGGAGGAGGATTCAGAGGCGAGCAATAAAAATGAGGAGGGGGTTACAGGAACTGGCTTAGAAGGGAAAAGGTGTGGGACCTGAGTGTGTCTAGCTTGGCTTAACGTCTCTGGGGGAGACAGAGTGTTTGAATGGCCCCAGTGCAACAAAGCGAGAGGAATTGTTTATGGAGGGTTAATGGGAAGTAATTGGCTACAATCTGAACGCGGCAGGACAGCACCATCTCTGATAGACCGACTTGTCTTCCCACTGCGGCAAAAACTTGCTAATGGACGTTTTTATTTCCTTGACTTTGTGACCCCAGATTTGTCAGATCCAAAGCAGACGGGCGCTCTGAGGTGGTGGCGATGTGGCTCTGCCTTCTCTGCAAAGGGAACGGGGACAAGCTAGAAATGGACTCTGGCTTGCTACAGTTTTATATTAGTCATTGCTGGGAGCAGAGTTGTGTCTGTCCTACCAGAAGCACAAATGCTGCTGGAACAGCCAGGAGGGAAACGTATCATGTAACGCTTGCAGGGCCAGCAGAGACTTCACACTGCCAATGAAAGCAAGGCTAGAACTCAGACTCTCCTGCTCTTAAATCACAGGCCCCTGTCCCTTGAGCTGCAGGAATATCTCTGTTAGCTGTTAGCGGTATAGAGCGGAGCAGTTCTGATTCGCTCCAGAAAGGGGCAGTGGTGTAAATGCTCATACATTCACCATCTCTCACATTCCTCTCACCCCCTACTATGATCCCAGCAGGAACACTGGTGAATTCACCTATTGCTCTCAAAGAGGCTTGAGACTATAGTAGTCTGGGATCCTGGCCAAAGCGAACCCTGGTTCCCTGCTTCACTGGGAGTCAGGTTGGACATTACCCGATAGACATCTGCCTAGACTAGATTCTCCAGCACAGGAAGAGCCAGGAACACGGTTGCTTGGGCACCAATGGAGCATTCAGATTAAAAATCCTCCTGGTCCTGGTCCTGGCCCAGTAGCCTGCACACCCCAAAACAGTACACACTTATCCCTGAGCTCACCCAGAACCAGTCGGCCTTTTGACTCGTTGTCACGCAGCTGCCCCACCAAAGCAGTCTGCATGGATGGTCCTTCCCCCAAGCACCTGTGCCAGGGGGACCAGAGAATGCCTGTGCATCTAAGGCAGCTAAAACGATGGATTAGATTCATCCCTGGAGTAACTCCATTGAAGATGCTCATGGGCATGGGCTTACACTGGAGCTCCAGCTCTGAACCCCTGGCCGATGTCAAGTGGGTGCTGGCCAGTGCAAGACAGAGTGGCCCCATCATGCTGCGCGCCTAGGCAGAGTGGGTGTCTCCATGCAAACGAGGTCAGCTGCTGAAGTCTTCTCCCCCAGCTCCTCACTGACAGGTGGTGAGGGACTTGTGATTCTGCAGCCGGGGTTTGCAGTTGAGCACAACTGCACCCTGGGCAAAATACCCCCTTGTAACAACCAGTGGTGTCTGCACTCAGTGGATTGAGCCTTCCTCCGCTGCCATACGTTCCCCAACAGGATCCCTTGGGCCTGCTCTGCTCCAGGAGCTTTCCCAGGCGGTTGTAGATGACGTTCGTCGTGGACTTGAGGAACAAGTGGGGTAGCAGGGCATAATAACGCTACTACGGTAGTTAATTATTACACCGAAAGTGCTGCAGAAGTCGTTCTGCAGGGGGAAAAGGGACGTCTGAGGCATTTGGAGTCTCCCCAGACAGGGCTGGCAGCAGGACTGGTCAGCATGTGGTGGGGGCATGAAAATCTGGCCCGATAGAAACTAGTGGGCCAAATTTATTCCCGGTGTAACTCCCTAGAGGGGGCCTGGGATTCTAGTGGGGATGATTCTGGCTCGATAGAGGTGTCCTCACCAGTACCTGCCCCTCCTGGAGGTGACTGTCATTATTCCCATTTTATATCTGGAGTAACCAAGACACAGAGGCTCCTGCAGCTGGATCTGAAGTACAGACTCTCCAGCCCGTGCCAGGGTCCCTTTGGGGTTCGTTCGCACACAAGGATCTGTGCTAGCGGAGCCGATGGAGCAGCCAGCCCTTGAATTAGCCATGCGTTCCTATGACTTTCGGCTTACGCGCTGGGCATCCTGCCCGCTGCAGCAGGTGAGCATCTGTACTCAGCCCGGCAGCAGCTGCAAGAGCAGGCTAAGCAGGCAGCCTGGGCACCGTTCTCTTGAGCTCTTAGCAGAAGCTGAGCTGGGCTGTTGCACCACGACCCTGGGGCATGCCCTGCCAAAGTACCCAGTGACCCGGGCCTGACGTGTTGCTGCCAGGCCCAACACAGCCAGCGGTACTCTGTGTGGAGTCATGCGTTGCTGCTAACAGGTTGGCTTCAGTTCACTTGATCACTTGTTATCAGATCACTCGATAATTCCCTGTTCTGTTCACTCCCTCTGAGCACCTGGCACTGGCCACTGTCAGCAGACAGGATACTGGGCTGGATGGACCTTTGGTCTGACCCCATATGGCTGTTCTTATGTTATGTTCAGTTGTGAGCACTGTAAATACCAATTCTGTTTTGCCCTCCCACAGCTAGAACTCAATGGCATTACAGCAGGAGTGAACCTGGCCTGAAGGTTTTAGTGGCCTCTGGTGTAGTAAGTAAGGGCCAGCTTTTTCAAGGTGTTTCGGTACCTAAAACCATTGATTTCAATGGGAATTAGGCACCTGAATAACTTTAAAAATCTGGACCCCTACCTCGAGGACTTAAAATATTTTAGACTCACGCAGCAGGCCAGATAAGTTCAGACGCTCTCTGCCTCTCCTCCCGCCCCATCAGTGCATTCTGGTGGTGGGAGGATCCCATGGGCCCGTGTTTCTGAGTTCGGATCCAGGCCAGCATGTTGGCTTTGTGCAGTTTGCCTTGCTGCATTCCAGGGCTTTGATCTGGCCTGTTCTGTGGGCTGCTGGAGTGCAGGGCGCATACCTGTGCCTGGCGGGATGGTTAACATCACTCCCGGTCATCAGCAGAGGTGTCTGATTCTCTGCACTGTTGACCTGACCCCTGTCAGTTATGCTTGCTGGCTGTGATGAGCAGTGGTGAATTCCATCAGACGGCCCCCCTATTCCCAGAGACCAGAAGGACAAGAGTCAGGACTCCTGGGTTCTCTTCCCAGCTTTGTTACTATCTCCCTGTGTCACACTGCACAAGTGACATGACCTTACTCTGTGCCTCAGTTTCCCCACTTGTCAGTGGGGTTAATATTACTTACCTGAGATTTGTGAAACCTCTGCTTGTTAAAGAACTTTACATTCCTCGGATGAAAAGTGCTTCATTACTGTAATGCGTAGGCATAATGTTCATGTGCTACCACTGCCATCTAAAGGAAGGAATCAGAACTACGTGTGTCATAGGGACAATAGCGCTAACGTCTAATGGAGAGTCTCTTTGAGTGGCTGGGGATTGGGTTTCTGGGGTAGGAACATCTGAGTCCTGTCCCCACTGCGGCCATGAAGTTCCCAGGATCTGTGGAGTGCAGTCCAGTGGCAGCCATGAAGTCCTAGGTGTGTGTGAGATTCCCAGACTGTTTTTTTACTCCCTTAGGGCTGTCACTTCAACTCTGTGCATGGGGATCATCACCAGTAGCCACCATTAGCACAAGCTGGGATTGCCCATGGCAGTAGCTTCATACTGCGAGAAGAACGGGCCCCTTTAATGACTTATTCATTGACACTTGAACGAAAAGCTCCACTGCCAGCTAAGGCATTCCTAAAGAAACAACATCAAGTCTGCAAAAACATAAATGCATTGCGGTAAACAGCAGCCTTTCATTTTGCACCTGCAACTAAGCTGCAGGTGCAATTAATTTCCAGTGGAAACGATGACAGCATTTCAATGTGTAACATCTGGACTCTGCCCACAAAGCATTTAGACTCCTGGCTCCTGGATTGGTGGGCACGATCGGGTAGTTAGCATGTAGATAACCTCTCATTTACATGCCCCGCTTTATGGTGGGTACATGATTGTAGGGTGGGTTGAGGACCAGTATCAAGTCCATTTGTAGAAGCTAGGTTTTTCTTATCAATTTCTAATGCGTTCGGCCTCGTCTACACAGGAAATCCCACCAGCTTAATTTAAAGTGATTTCTGAACCAATATAGTTAAACTGGTTCCAACCCTCGTATGGCCACTCTTAAACTGAACTAAGAGTGTCTTATTTCAGTCAAGTGTAAAACTGTTGTCAATCAACTTCAGTTAAACCAAGAAAGCCACTGTACGCCATGCCCACTTGCTGTGGCACTCTGCCCCCTCTGGCTCAAGCAGTAGAGACTCACACATCGAGATCTCAGGAGCTGGATCCCCACTGTCAGTAACCCACCCAGGAGCCTCAATATTACACCGATCTTAAACTGAAATAAGATTGTCCACACGGGAGTTTGCACCATGTTAGTTGTATCGGTTTAAATGCACACCTTAAGCTACCTGTCCTTATACACAAGCCCATAAAGCAATGGAGTTGAGGCTGTGGCCAGTGGGATGCTTGTCAGTACTCTGAAAAGGGTTGGCATGTTACATGGTGCTGGATCATTCTTCTGGTGTCCAGCTCCTCATCCCATTAAACCCTCCCCTCATATCCTTCTGCAGCTGGTGCAGAGGCGTCACATGATCACGAATGGGGAGGGAGGTATCCGCAGGACCACCTCTCCACTCTGGCAAAGTTTAACCCTCGAGCCAAAGCTCCCTGGGTCTGATTTTCCATAACGGCATTGTTGAAGTGGTCACCAGTCTTACCGTGGGTTTCTTGAGGTGCCGAGCAGTCCCAGGAGGCTAACGACATGAGCATGCTCGCAGCAGATGGGTTAAAAAGACACAACAGAAGTAAGAGGGGGAGATGTAGGTTGCATTAGAGACTGAGCCAAACCTGACAATATCTGTGCAATCTTTTAAAGCTGCTTTTTGAGAACAAACCTCTCGACTTTTTCCCCTCCCTACATCTCCTAAAAATGAAAAATAGAATGTCATGGGCCAGCAGCATGGCTCCCTGAGCAACTCTATATAAATTCACCTGCCTGTCTGCAATCTGAGTGAGCAATAAAACCTGTCTGCGACACCCAGCTCAGGTGAGCCGCCCTACGTAAACACACCTGTCTGCGATGCCCAGCTCAGGTGAGCAGCCCTACTAAACACGCCTGTCTGCGACGCCCAGCTCGGGTGAGCCGCCCTACGTAAACACACCTGTCTGCGATGCCCGGCTCAGGTGAGCAGCCCTACTAAACACACCTGTCTGCGACGCCCAGCTCGGGTGAGCCGCCCTACGTAAACACACCTGTCTGCGATGCCCGGCTCAGGTGAGCAGCCCTACTAAACACGCCTGTCTGCGACGCCCAGCTCGGGTGAGCCGCCCTACGTAAACACACCTGTCTGCGATGCCCGGCTCAGGTGAGCAGCCCTACTAAACACACCTGTCTGCAACGCCCAGCTCGGGTGAGCCGCCCTACGTAAGCACACCTGTCTGCGACGCCCGGCTCGGGTGAGCTGCCCTACGTAAACACACCTGTCTGCGACGCCCAGCTCGGGTGAGCCACCCTACGTAAACACACCTGTCTGCGATGCCCGGCTTGGGTGAGCCGCCCTACGTAAGCATACCTGTCTGCAATGGCTGGCTCAGGTGAGCCGCCCTACGTAAACACACCTGTCTGCGACGCCCGGCTCGGGTGAGCTGCCCTACGTAAACACACCTGTCTGCGACGCCCAGCTCGGGTGAGCCGCCCTACGTAAACACACCTGTCTGCGATGCCCGGCTTGGGTGAGCCGCCCTACGTAAGCATACCTGTCTGCAATGGCTGGCTCAGGTGAGCCGCCCTACGTAAACACACCTGTCTGCGACGCCCGGCTCGGGTGAGCCGCCCTACGTAAACGCACCTGTCTGCGACGCCCAGCTCGGGTGAGCCGCCCTACGTAAACACACCTGTCTGCGACGCCCGGCTCGGGTGAGCCGCCCTACGTAAGCACACCTGTCTGCAATGGCTGGCTCAGGTGAGCCGCCCTACATAAACACACCTGTCTGCGACGCCCAGCTCAGGTGAGCAGCCCTACTAAACACACCTGTCTGCGACACCCAGCTCGGGTGAGCCACCCTACGTAAACACACCTGTCTGCGACGCCCGGCTCGGGTGAACCGCCCTACGTAAACACACCTGTCTGAGATGCCCAACTCATGGTGAGTAACCCTATGAAAAAAATCTGTTCGCAGAGCTCTACCCACATGAGCAACCCTAAAATAACAAACCACATGCCAGAATTTTAAACAAATAAATGCATTTTATTGAGGAAATTTTTTCAAGCGTTTAGCAAGGCTCCAGCATTACGAACAGTATTACCAATTCTTTGACCATTGGGGGAAATATAGACAGACACAGCGTCTTTTTCAGGACAAGTACACTTGAAAGAAGATCCAGGTCCCTGTTTGAGGTGGCTATGCATTATTCATTGCATACACAGTGGAATGAAATACACACGCAATTCTTATTTAATGGGCTACACGGCATCTTAAATGAATACACAACAGCTGAACGCTGGTATTGCTGAGCTCACTTGACATGGAATCTCAGGGGTGAGGCAGCAAAGGGTCCCTCGGATGTGACCCTAGTAGACCTCTCTGATAAAGGAAGAGTATCCCACCAAATGGACAGCATAGGTCAATGGGACAGGTGGGCTTGCCTTCTTCTAAAGCATCAGCTCGTAGGCATGTCACCAGGCTGGAGGGATGAATAGTCTGGGGCATCTCCTGGGTTATCAGGCAAGGGCTCATGCAGGATCTCCCCATTGCTATAGCTGGATGGTGCTGGCCACACCAGCAAATTTTGCCAGGTGGTTTGGTCAAACCATCTCCACCATCTTCATTACTCGTGAACAGTTCAATTAGTGACCTGTGATTGGTCACGTGGTATTATTTCTGTTCTCTGATTGGATAACTGAAACTTTTTAAAATGTGAGACTAGCCAATAAAGGCTTCTCCTGCTCTGACCTGGCTAGGTGAGTGTGCTCACTCAGGACCACAGTGACTGGTGTGAAGAGCAGCCGGTCTCCAAACCCTTAAGCAAACTATGGTGTTTCCACGGATGTCCGTGCAGAGGGAATAGCAAAGGGCTTGGAAGAGGTCAGCAGAAGGTCCCAGATAAGCCTGGATCCGAAGTCACTGAGGTCTGGTTTACTCTACACCACAGGACAGCTTACATCCACCTGACTATGGACGTATCTACACTTAAATTTGGCTCCTGCTGATGTAACTGCCCCACTACGGCGACTTAATAGCTCTGCCTCCACAGCAGTGTGGAGTCACGGGCGATGTAGTTAGGTCAACGCAGTGTCAGTACTGACACTGGCCTCTGGGAGCCATCCCACAATGCCCCATGCTGACAGAACAGCAAGTGCTCCTCGGGAGGACGCGCCCGCCAACACAAGGAGCGAAGCGTAGACACGCAGGAGCGATGTAATGGCTGGGGCGGCTGCATGGAGGGGTGTCGTGTATACATGGATGGATGATCTGCGAGTTGTGCAGAAGCAGTGTCTCATTGCAGAGCAGAGCTGGGCTGGTGACGGAAAGGACGGAGAGCCTGCTGGCTTGGGAGCTGGGCTGTCTCAGGCTCTGTTCCCTGCTCTGCTGCACGTTCCCTGAGCGACCAAAGCCAAGACATGCAGGATCTGTCTCTGCTGTGAAACCCCCCGTGATAGCGAGTCAGAGAGCCTGGTCCTGCACTGCAGTGCTAGAACAGCTGTGCGACGTGCCCACTCCGGCCGTGGAACCCAGCGAGGAGGGTGGAGCTCAGGGCCCGAGCTCCAGCCCACGTGGGAATGCCCACACTGCTGTTTTTAGCACCATAGCACTAGCCTGAGTCTGTAGACCCTGACTCGTTGCTGCCAGGGATTTTTCTTTTTTTGCAGTGTCGACATAACCTTAGTCTCTCTCTGCCTCAGTTTCCCATCTGCACAGTGGGGTAACAGCCCTGCTGTGCCTCACAAGAGTGTCACGAGGATAAATACAGTGAAGACTGTCAGGTGCTCAGATAATATGGTGCTGGGGACCAGGTAAATACATTAGCTAGCCTATGTGGGGACCAATCTGAAGCCCAATGAGCTGTTCTCCTTCCTCTGTGAAACAATGGCTAGATAGATCACTGCCCTGCCAGGACTGGACAATGCCCTGAGGCTTACAAGGAAGAGATTGTAATTAATGGCAGTGTTCTCACGGTCCCAGCTAGCGGAGCTCTGTGCAATTATTTCTGACAAGCCCTCCAAATACATTGTCTGTAGCTCTAGGATAGTAGGAGGGTCTTTATCAGCTCTGCAGAGCTGAGCTGAGAGCATAGCACCCTTTGTGCCAGGACTTCTGCTGGGTTATCAGCAGCTCAGTATTTAATAGGTGACCTCGTTTGCAGCATTGCTCATTTCATACAGTCTGGTGAGGTGCACCGCTCGCTCTGGTGCCAAACCAAAAATGCAAAGCCCGAAACAGCAGCATCAAATAAACAGAACTGATGCCAAGATACAGGGGCACCAGAACAGGGAGAGTGAGGGCACCGTGGCCAGCCCACTTTTACAAGCAGGAGCACTAGGCCTTCCCACTTTATACTGAATGTGAGGGCGAGGGACAGGGGGGAGGTAACAGAGAGGAGCAAGCAGGGGCTGGGATCTTGAGGGGACAGGTGGCATGGGAGCAGGGCCTAGAGGGCAGGGGCAGTGGGGGGGTGGGGGCTTAGGGAGAAGAGGGGCTGGGGGACAGTCTGGGCACTAGTGGCCCCCCCATACACACTTTTAGGGACCTTCTGCCACTCCTGCTGAGACAGCCCAGGGGGATTTGATGCTGAGTGTTGTATCAGTTTCCCCATCATCTGACAGACATGGCCAGGGGTTAATTTACTTGCCAATGATGCCGGAGTCCCAGGCTGCCGCGCTGGCAAACTGCAGAGCCGAGGGGCCTCTCTGGAGGACGAGGGGCCAGTTTGCCACAGCATCTGGCTGCCGGGGTGTAATTCGGCACCGTGGCCACAGACTCCAGGGGGCACGTTGACTGTACAAGCCAGTCCGCACGCTGCAGCGAAACCCCGTGCCACTGACTCCGGAGGAAAGGATGAGCGAAATCACGCACCTGGGAGCTGGGCTGAGAGCTGTGGTCCTCAGGCCTCTGCTGTGGCTTGAGCTCCCTTCGCTAGCGGGAGTCGGAGCCGTTCTGTGGGCTCAGCCACTAGATGGCACTCAGATACGCCACGCCAGTACATTTCCTACGGGCCTACAGGAATTAGAGATGGAAAACGGCCCCAGCGGGTCCCATCTCTCCCCAGCCCTGGTGACCAATCCGGGGCTGATTGCTCCTGGCAGTTCCCTAACTCCTCGGACCCTGCGCTAGCCGCTAGGCTGTGCTTCCTCTAAGCTCCTGCCTTCCTGGGTAATTTCAGGGAGGTTTCCAGCACCCTGTGCCTTCTGCTTGAGTCTGTAATGGGATATCCCAGCCATGGGTGCCAGGCTGGGGACAGCACCTGCAGCAGGGAGCATCCTGGGCTCTCCATGGATCCTGCACCTTTTGAAAGTCTCCCCCACAGCTAGGCAAATATATACCAAGGTGGTGATGGAAGTGAAGCCTCTGGGCTCCTCACGCCCTCTCCCGTTTGTTTCCTAGACTCATCGGCACGTTCCGGATGGTGCTGCAGAAGGTGGTGGAGGAAGGCCAGCTGGAGGTGACGGACACGTTAATAGACGACAATAACTCTGCCATTCAGGTAGGTGACACAGAACAGCGGCTGCTTTCTGCCTTTCTGTCCTCCAGCAACGTGCGCGTGGGGCACCGCTGCCTCCTACTGGGAGGAATGGTAGAGCTGCATGAGTGCACATGAGATTGTTTCCCTCTAGTGTCCACCCATGCACCGGACTCTCCAAATCTTGGCAGCCTTTCCCCGCCAGTCCTTACTGATTTCTGGTGAAGGCTCATCCAGGATCAAGAGGTATGAAACTGTGGATATGTGTCTGCACCTTGAGCTGGCAGTGGAATTCCCAGCTTGAAGAGACACACCCATGCTAGCGCTGATCCTGGTAGCAAGCTGAAAACCGAGTGGAATTACACCCCAGCTCGAAGTGCAGACATACCCCATTTCTAGGGTACTTTCAGACAATGCGTAAAACCTGGTCCCGTGGCTTTGTCAGAGCCCTGAGCTCAACACTGCTGCAAGGAATGGCAGAATAGGTCTGCAGGGAGCTAATGTGGCCTGTCACATGCACATTGGCGCAACGTGCTCCGCAGAAAGCAGAGCAGAGCGCACCATTGCTGGCAGACTAGAAGCCTGGGAATAAGGACTTGTAGACCCTACTCTGTCCCAGCCCTACAGTCGACTCTGTGCCCTTGGCAATGATGAAACTTCCCACTCTTCCACACCATGTAGGTAGGAAAACCATGTTTTAATGATCTGGGACCTGATCCAAAGCCCACTGAAGTCAGTGGGGAAAACTCCTCCTGCCTTTGGGTCAGCCCTTAGGTTTTTAACCCAGTATTATTGAAATATATTTGTCAAACTGAATCAACAGCTGCTCCCTGCTGAGATGAGGCTACATGAGACGCTTTGAAGTTAAGTGATTTCTGCATAGGTGGCACTGGAGTCTTCCGTTTGGGGAGGTTTACACACAAGCGCTGGCAGCTCCCTAGAAGTGTGGGGTGTGGGGGGCCCACTGGCACCTGGACTAGGGCCTTGCCCCAACTCTGCCTCTTCCCCTGACACCCCTCTCACTCTTCTCCACCTCACCCCCTGCCACTCGCTCCTCTCCGCCTCTTCCGCCAAGGCCCGGCCACTCGCCTGCCCACTCCTCTGTGTGGCGGTCATGGGGGCTTAGGGGGAAGAGGTGGAGCAAGGGCAAGACCCTGGGAAAAGAGGCAGAGAGGGGGCGGGGCCTCAGGGCAGAGCGTGGACAGGGTCACAGTCTGGGCACCGGTGCCCCCCACCCTTCTAGGGAGTTTCGCTTCTGGCACTCCAAAGTTGGCAGGCTGACGTGCCTCCAAAGGGATGGATCAGAGAAACCCCCTTGGGACTGGCACCTGATGTGCCTAGGCTACCTCTGAGCCCATTTTACCTGCTAGCGCAGGACTCCAGAACCCTGCCTTGTTTGAGCCAGACACGCTAGCCTGCTGCAAACACAGATCCAAATCTGAACCACATTCCCCACAAGCTGCAGGCCGAACGGAAAACAGCTTAAGAAGTGCTCCTGTCTCCAGCACTCAGATGCCCAGTTCCCAGTGCGGTCTAAACCCAAATAAATCCATTTTACTCTGTATAAAGCTTATACAGGGTAAACTCATAAGTTGTTCGCCCTCTATAACACTGATAGAGAGAGATGCACAGCTGTTTGCTCCCCCAGGTATTACTACATACTCTGGGTTAATTAATAAGTAAAAAGTGATTTTATTAAATACATAACGGGGATTTAAGTGGTTCCAAGTGGTTAACAGACAGAACAAAGTGAATCACCAACAAAATAAAATAAACCACACAAATCTAAGTCTACACCAGTAAGAAGCTGAATACAGACAAAATCTCACACTCAGAGATGTTCCAATGAGCTTCTTTCACAGACTAGACTCTTCCTAGTCTGGGCCCAATCCTTTCCCCGTGCAGCCCTTGTTCCAGCTCAGGTAGTAGCTAGGGATTCTCACGACTGCAGCCCCTTTGTTCTGTTCCACCCCCTTGTATAGCTTTGGAACAAGGCGGGATCCTTTGTCCCTCTCTGGGTCCCCCCCTCCTCTAAATGGAAAGCACCAGGTTAAAGATGGATTCCAGTACCAGGTGACATGGTCGCATGTCCTGTGAGACCCCAAGCCTTCATTCCTCCCAGCCTGACTCACAGGAAGGCCTGCAAGTAAACAGAACCATCTACAGTCAATTGTCCTGGTTAATAGGAGCCATGAAGATTCCAAACCACCACATTAATGGCCCACACTTTGCATAATTACAATAGGCCCTCAGAGTTATATTCTTATTCCTAGTTTCAGATGCAAGTGTAACCCTTCTGCCCCTCTGAGTTGGCAGCAGGGCCGGGTTCAGTATCCAGGGTTCTGTTTCAATAACACAAAGCATAACCGGCTCGAGCCCCACCAGTGACTGGGACACTTACATACCACCCCCCCGGGCGCCTCTAGGAGGCAATACTTCCCCTCTCGCAAGCACGGAGTCTGAGTGTACAAAAATTTTTTATAAAGAAAGGAATCAATGCGGCATCCCATGGAGAAACACCACAAACAGGGTTATAACACAAACCCTAAACAAAACCCACACCTCAATGGCAATGTCCTTTTCCCCTTGGGTCTTAAGTCCAATCACTCCAAAGTCCAACAACCCAAAGTCTCTGGTCAATGCACCCCAGAATTCAAGAGTTTATTTGTAGAGGTCCCTCCCCCAGCGGTCCAGCCGGTCCAGGACCTTATATGGTCCAGGACCAATGCCCTGCCTCTCCGTGGGTTCTGCTTCCGCCTTCTCCATGAACTGCTCCGCCTTAGCGCTCCACTCTGCTCCTCCAGCTGTCCTCACAAACTGCTCCGCTCACCAGCTGCCTCGTGAGCTGCTCCAGTTGTCCCTGCAAACTGCTCGCCCGCTCACTCCGTGGGCCACTCCACAAGTCCCACAGCTACTCCGCTCTGCCAGCCGCTCCGCTCCACCAGCTGTCCTGTGGTCCGCTCCCGCCATCTCCACAAACTGCTCCACTCCGCCAACTGCTCTGTTCCGCAGTATAGCTTCAGGCTCCCCCACCAGTTAGCACAGTACTCAGTGCTCCAGCTCAGTAATTTCAGCTCTTAGTTGCTCAGCACATAGTAGGGGAGCCCCAGTGCTAGTGCACCATTAGCCCAAAGTGAGTTCAGTAAGCTGTATCTAGATTCTTAAGGGATGAATAAAAAAAAATCAACTCTGACATTCCACAGTGGAGGGGAGGGGGGCGGGCAGGGGAGGGAAGACGAACTGGTGCATCTGGCTCCACAAGGCACCTGCACCACCAGGCACAGAGCCTGTCCCCCAACCTCTCACAGTTCATAGGATTTTGAACCCCTGTCCCATGTTTAGCAGTACACCAAACAACTGAGGTTGAGTCATTTCTGTCACAAAGCAGTCCCACAGCTCCCCATTCACACAATCAGGGTGACAAACTTTTTTTTCCCTCCTGCCCCAGTAACAAAGAAATTAGGGATCCCAGAGCCGTTAAAATCACCATCCCAAGCTGCTGTGGGTTTATGCTAAGTGTGAGGTGGACGCCAATGCAAATCTGTCCACACCTTTTGAGATTCTTGACATTCTTTCCACACTCCCTACAATTCACCACCAGATGTCAGGATACAGCTCATCCTGACTCTGCTTACACAAGAATGATACATTCATACAAATAGGATGACCACACTCAAAGATTTTAAGCTTTGTAATGATATTTTACAAGAGACCTTGTGCATGAAGCATGTTCCAGTTACATTATATTCACACTCATTAGCATATTTTCATAACATCATATAGAGTGCACCGTCACAGAGGTGACCCATGCTACATCTGCAGCATTTGCTCTCCTGCACGGCCAGACTTTCTCCCCAGACCTCTTATACACACCGCCCATCATCTTCTGAATTAGTTCTATGCAGAAAGGCTGGCATTTTGAAAACCAGCTGTATATAATTCCCTGATCAATTTAAAAAACATCAGAGGGAAGTGCTTCCAGTGCTAGCCAGTCGCTAGCAAACATGAGGATGGTGATTTTACCTCTGTGTGCGGCAAGGGTGAGAGCGATGCAGGAATACTGCATCCCGCTAAGGTGTCCAGTCCTTAAAATGGCTGTTGAAAAACTGGAGAATGAGCCAAAAGAATGAGTCGAGGGCTGGAGAAGACACCTTGCAGTGAGAGACTTAAAGAGCTCGATCTATTTAATTTGCCAAAAAGGAAGATGAAGATGAAGAGGTGACTTGAGCACAGTGTGTAAGTAGGGTGGGAAGCATTCGGTTTTTACTAGTAACGTCGATTTCACCATACCCATGTAAGCAGGGAATGGCCTCGCTATTGTGGGGAACTTTCCTGGCTTCTGCACTACCCTGGTGAAGTGGGCGAGGAAAGGATCTGAGTCCTCGCTCCCACTCCCTTTACCCAGAGGCCTTCCTGCCCTTGAGGGCTCCCTTTCCACTCTCCTGTCTGGCAGAGTCCTCATAACCCCCACAAGGCTGGGCCCAGGATTCCTGGGGGGCTTCAACCCCAACCCTGCTGTGGTCACCCAGGACAGGAGCTAGGGTGTCTCCACTCCGAGGTACCCTCTCTGCACTGGGCACCTCCCTGACCCACTGATCATTTCATACAATTTAAAGCAAATACAAGTTGTTTAATTAACAACTAATTTAAAAAAAGAATAAGGAAAAATGGGAAAGGTTACAGGAAAACACATCACCCTGCTCCATGGCATGGAACATTACAAACAGTGTCTCTGGACATCAAGGCAATTCAGTCTGTTCCTTGTAGGTCCCAAGCCTCCTTCTCATGCCCTGGCTGTGCTGCAGGGATGCTGCGGGTTGGACACTTGCAATAGTGGTGGCCACACACCTCCGGGCTTTGGGTGGTGGGACCCTTCTTCCCAGCATCAGCCCCCCATCGGGTTAAGAACCCCCTCCCAGCCTGGCCTGCAGGGACCCTTGGCTGGGGGAGTCTTTCTGCACTGGACCCTTTGCCCAAGGTCCCCCCTTGGCTGGTCCCAGCTGCTCACCACGCCTGGCTCTCTGGCTGGCACGGCTCTGCTCCCAGCACAGCTTGGGCCCTGCTTTCTCCTTAGCTCGACCCCACTCTCTCTGACCCAGACAATTCCAGCTCACATGGAGGCCAGGACCCTAGCCTCCTGACTCCCTGATTAGCCTGCCTGCCCTGTCAATCAGGCTCAGAGGCTGAGGCTGACCTGGAGCATTGGCCTCTCCCCAATCTTTTAGTGCTGGGAGGCAGCCAACCAAAACACCCCCCTGAATGTCAGTAAGGGGGCAAGAGTCCCCTTACACCCACACCAACCCAGGGGAAGGTATTTCCATCCGGGGTACTCGACACTGGCAGGTAGGCAGCATAAGAGAACTGCTGCTTGAGGATTTGTTAGTTTGACGGAAGGATATTTACTTTGTACATTTTGGCCTGTGATGTTTATCCGTATATGTTTTGATGGTTGTAAAGTTTTCACTTTTTGAAGCTCAGTGTCTCCTGTCATTAAATGATTCTTGTCTGATCTCCCACATTGTCTGCCCCCCTCTAATTTCCTGCAGCTGTGAAAACTTAAATTGATAAAAATTGAGGAAAAAATGCTTTAAAACCCTCCATTTTGCACAACTGTGAAAATTTAAATCACTAAAAACAATTTTAATGCTTAAAAATAAACATCGATATTATCCATGGAAATTGTTTTAAAAAAATTGAATTCTGCCGAGCCTGAATATAAGGACCTTCCTGGAGAAGAAATACCAGGTACTAAAGGATCCTTCAATCTGGTGCAGAAAGACCAACAAAAAATCAACGTCTGGAAGCTAAAGCCAGACAAATTCCAATCAGCAATGCCGCACACATTGTTAACGGGGAGGGTTATTAGCAATTGGAACAAGCTACCAAGGAAAAGAGAGAGTCTCTAGTGCTTGCGGTCTTCAGATCCAGATTGGAGGCCTCTGTGGAAGATGTCAAGTATCAGGGCGTAGCCATGTTAGTCTGCATCCACAAAAACAACAAGGGGTTGGGTGGCACCTTAAAGACTAACAGATTTATTTGGGCATAAGCTTTCATGGATAAAAAACCTCACTGACTCCATGCATCTGAAGAAGTGGGATTTTTACCCACGAGAGCTTATGCCCAAATAAATCTGTTAGGTCTTTAAGGTGCCACCGGACTCCTTGATGTTTCTATGGAATATGTGTTAGCCACACACAAGTCCTTCTGCTCAGGACGGGGTACCTGGGTGAAACTCTCTGGCTTGTGAGGACCTGCTGGTCCCTTCTGGCTGTAAGCTCTATGAATCTGTAACTAGAGGAGTCAGTGCAAGACTGCAGACCAAGAGGAGAAGTGATTTAACTGTGGCTCGGCTACAAACTGACTGACTGACCAGGGCAAGTCACAGCTGGTCTCAAGGCCTCAGTTTCCCCACCTACAAAATAATACTTCCCTGCCTCCCAGGGATGTTGTGGGGATTAATGAGCCAACGTTTGTGCCATTCTTAGAAAAAACATATAAAGCCCTAGCGCCAATACCAAACTATCATTCCTGGGAATTTGGCATAAATGTTTGGCAGACAGAACAAGAGTGAATAGCATCTCGATCCCCAGTAAGTCCCTCAGTAAGTCCTTGGAGTTGCATGCTGTGTGTCCGCATCTGAATGAGAGAAATACATTTGATATGCAGCTAATATACATATTCTTGAGTTCATACCACTTGCATTGGGATAACTATCAGATCCCTGGAATATATTGTCCCTAAAGAGCTGACGCACTCTGTCTGAACTCTGTGTTCAGGTCCCGTTCATCTGGGCTGCGCAGGACTTGCTTGAATTGGTGGGAGGATATAGTCTAAGCAGGATTTTTAGACTCGCCTTTTCCCATGCAGTGTCCATGGCAACTTCTTATGACAGAAAGGACAATTTAGCCATGTAAATTCTTTCAAAACCCCATCTAGCCCCCCTGTTGCTGCAGCTCCAGTGACTGTGTTAAATAGGGGGAGAGGCTGCGTTCTCTAAACCAGCGGTTCTCAACCTTTCCAGACTCAGGTGTGTGAAGCCCGAGTCCTGGTGCCCGGGGCTGAAGCGTGTAACTTAGCATTGTGGGGTTCCCAGTGGCATGGGACTGCAGGCAACTGCCCTGCTTGCCACCCACTAATGCTAGCCCTGCACTTGCGACCTCCCTAAACCCATCCCATGAGCCCACTGGGGTGAGAAACACTGATCTAGATGAGTTGATGTACCCCCTGCATACCACCAGGGTACCTGTGCCCCTGCTTGAGAACTGCTGCTCTAAGCATACATCCCATGGTGCTCTGCAAGGGATAAGACAGCGGGGATGCAACCCCTGTGAACAACTCCGGACTGAGTAGCTCCTCTCAGAGCTGACCACGTAATCACCAGAGCTGGAGAGACACCCATTTTCTGCAGGCTTTGAAAGATGCTGTTTCCTTTGTCAGTCACAGAAATGCGCCACCTGCAATTTTGGACAGTCCCATAGGGGGACCAGAGGGAATCAGACTCAGAGCTGTTACAGTAGCATAGTCAGAGCAGCGGGCTGGGAGCCAGGAGACCTGTTCTCTGCCACTGACTCGCTAGGTGACCTTGGGCAACTCACGTCCCATCTTTGTGCCTCACTGTCCCCACGTATAAAATGGGATAATGATCGGAGGCAACTGATTTTTTTAAAATGGCTTTTTGATCAACATGAAGTGTTCATAGTGATCAAATTTTTCTGGCTCTTCACTGAAAAAGCAAATCAGTAAAAAATTGTGAAGGTTCTTTTATTTTTTTTTGGTTTACAAAAACAGAAACATTTTACTGAGAACCATTTTTTATTTTTTTTAACTGAAAGCACGGTTTGAAAACTCATTTATCCCCAGGTTTTAGTTTAAATTTTTTTCATAGAAAAACAAACCAAAAAAAGTGGCAGAGATTTTTTTTAACTTGAAAATTTTCTAAATTTCCTTCAGAACATAATTAGCATTTTTTTGACTAGCTCTAATAATGACACTCAGCTATCTCCCTGAGGAGCTGTGAGTAGATCCCTGAAAAATATAGACAAAACATTTTTTCTGCTTTTTGGCTACATTTTTCAACTTTTCGCTTTCACGACAATACCTCTACGATTGGATCATAAATGAGTATTTCCCACAGAAAGTTCCATTTAGATAACAAAATCGATTTTCCTATAAAAATATCATTTTTGGCCAAAACCTTTTGACCATAATGATGGGAATTAAGTGATTGTTTGTCAAATGCTCTGAGGTCTGCTGGTGGGAAGCAAAGTCCACATCTTTGCATCCTAGTGACTTCTGCATCACTTGATCACTTGCAATCTCTAAATCATGACTGACAATGCTGCAGCTCAAACAGAAATCAGGGACGTGATGCAGTGACAAAGAAAGGCCAATGTGATCCTTTGAGCCTCTCCTGCTGTGGCATCTTCCAAGAATTTCACAAGGCACATCCTCCTTCACGTTACTTTTGGTCCTGCTTTGAGCAGGGGGTTGGACTAGATACCTCCTGAGGTCCCGTCCAACCCTGATATTCTAAGATTCTTTGACTCTAAACCTGGGAGTACTCAGTAGGAGCAGGGAGATCATTTTGACCTCTGTCTACGATATTGGTGAGACCAATACTGGAATAATACATCATGTTTTGGTGTCCACATTTTAAACTGGCCATTGAAAAACTGGAGAGGGTGCAGAGAAGAGCCACAGAAATGACTGGATGCCTTACGGTGAGAGACTTAAGGAGCTCAATCTGTTCAGCTTTTCAAAAAAAGATTGAAAGGTGACTTGATTACAGTGTAAAGACACCTTCGAGGGGAGAAATACCAGGTACTAAAGGATTTTTTAATCTAGCAGAGTAAAGCAGAACAAGAACCAATGGCTGGATGCTGAAACCAGACAAATTCAAATTAAAAATAAGACACCAATTTTTACCAACATGGGTGATTAACCATCAGAGCAAACGACCAAAGGAAATGGTGGATTCTCCAATTTTTTGAATCCAGACTAGCTGCCATTCCGGAAGGAGCTTTAGCCCAGTGAGACTCAGACCTCCCTGTTTCAGGAGTCAAATTAGAGACCAGTGTTACCCAAAAGAGCCCCAGGAGTGGGAATTCATTGCTTCATTTACTATAGCACAGTATCATGTCGTCATATTTAAATAGTATGACAGGGGAGATATTTAGTTTATAACATGGGCAATGGGTATCCACAGCCAGGCTGCGGCCCCGTCCATGCTCTGCCCCGATGCCCCACCCTCACTCCCCCTCTCCCCTGAAGCTGGCAGGGGCTCAGCTTTGAATGGGGTCCTAGCCGATAGGGGGCAGGCAGAAGGGGTGGGGCTGGGGTCTAGCCTCCCCAAAGGTGTGGGATTCACCCACCGTCTAGATATATAGATATATATATATATATGATTCTCACAGCAAATAAATTAATAATCTAGTGCAAGTTAACAATTTAATTGGTTAATAACCTAGTGAAAGCATAACTTAGATCGGTTAATAATTAAATCACACCATGTGTTAATATCATGTGCTGCAAAGAGCTGCCAGAGGCACATTAAAGAGCCAGCTGCGGCTAGCAAGCCTCAGTCCGCATATCACTAATTTAGCCAAACACCCGGTGGAGGACTCAAGGCAGGCTTCGGTGGGTGACATTTTTCTGGCCTGCATTACATGGGAGGTCAAGTGAGATGATCTAATGGTCTCTTCTGGTCTTAGTATTTAGGAATAAATCTTCTTACCTGCATGCTCACGCGCTGGCCTCACTCGCTGAGTGTGTTTGGTTTGTGTTCCAGACCAGTGTCTCCATAGAGATCAGGTACCAGGCCATGGATGGCACCGTGGGTACCTGGAATGATGGGGAATTTCTGGAGACTCCTAACTCCCGGTCGGAGGGTGAAGGCCCCTTGGAGACAGAAAGCCTGCTCCCCGGGCACTGGCAGGGCTCTGCGGTGTCTTCTGGCAAGTCCAACCCCGGCCTGAAACCGGCAGAGAGGAACTTCAGGAGGTAACATTCCACCCGCGGCACCAACTTGATTCCCAGGCACTGCCCGGTGTGGGCAGAATTCTTGGCATGAGCGTGCAGTGGCAATGTGCCCTCCTCAGTATGGTTACGGAGGGGGAGATACAAAGCCCTGTTTGTCATTATTCATAGCTCCACCATCTTCATGTAACAATGCAGCAAAGGGAGATAGATGTACATGCTAGCGCAGATGCGTCTCATCTCCGCATTGTGGCTGGATTTGCATTTCCAGCGGCGTATTCACCCTGTTCATTTTAAACAGGTCAGTGTGCATGGCAGGATGTGGCTGCAGCTGCTTCTCCTCTGCCTCGAAACTCAGGCCAAAAAAAAAGGGCTGCAAGACACAGGAGAATTAGCCTGACAGACTCACTCTGGGATTCCTGCCTGCTTGGTGGCCATGCCTCACGTTCAGAAGCCAAGCACCGCCCCTGAGACTAAGGCCCCACCCCTTGGAATAAGACACATTGTCCAGGCTGCTTCAGTGCCAGACTCTGCTCATGCATATTGAGAGATGGCCCCTGAAAGAGACATTGGTTACAGGCTAATTATGGGGGGAACACAACATTTGTCTACATACTGCACTTCTAACATACTGTAACTGCAGGGCTAAGCAGAAGGGAAAAGTCGGGTGATATTCACTGCCACCAGGTGGTAACTGTTGGCAATGCAGATGTGTTATGGCAACCCGGAATATAACCCGGTGCTGGATGCGGTTTCAGACCTGGAGGAGAACAAACCAGTGATCAGCAGCTTGCTCTAGGGTATGATGTTTACACTGCCCTCTCACTGGGGTTCCAGCTGAGGCCTGCAACACACTGGTTTAAATGTAGCTGGGGGTGAGGTCTGTCCCATGCAGACACGTGCGCACAGGAGGCGTTCAGCAGCCATCAGGAGAGCAGCTCCAACAGTTTACTGAGAATCGGTTAGGAATTAATTGGAAATGTCGGGCATTGCTGGGCCGAAGTAGCTGATGATTTCCTAGAGACTAGTTATCCCAGGTCCTGGGCCCTGGGCCCTGGGCCCTGGGGTGGAGCTGAGTGTTAAAGCAAACCTGTTACTGAGATTTGTAGTGTGCCCGGGGGGAGCAGGAAATGCAAATATAATGAAACAAGATGTGGGGAGGATTAGGCGACTGGCTGTTGGTTAGGCCTCTTCATATCAGATGGGATTGTAATGCTTGGCATTTATATAGCGCAGGCATAGGCAACCTATGGCACAGGTGCCGAAGTCGGCACGTGAGCTGATTTTCAGTGGCACTCACACTGCCCCGGTCCTGGCCACCAGCCTGAGGGCTCTGCATTTTAATTTAATTTTAAATGAAGCTTCTTAAACATTTTAAAAACCTTATTTACTTTACATACAACAATAGTTTAGTTCCATATTATAGACTTAGAGAAAGAGACCTTCTAAAAATCTTAAAATGTATTACCGGCACTCGAAACCTTAAATTAGAGTGAATAAATGAAGACTCGGCACAGCACTTCTGAAAGGTCGCCAACCCCTGATATAGCACCTTGAATCCCAAAGGATCCCACAGCATTTCACGGGCAGAGTACAGCACCACTGACATGCAGCCACCTCTGGGGTGGGATCTGGCAGCTGGGTTACAGCAACACTGACATGCAGCTGTGTCTGAGTTGGGAGTGGCAGCTCAGCTGACAAGTGCACAGCAAAACAGATGCTCATCTACCACCGTGAGGTGATGGACATGGTGTAAGCACCTAGCTAGATGGATCAAATGGGGATATTTTGGTCTAGGGTATAGGACAAGCTCTTGCACCTTTGAACTTTTAACATGCACCCTGAGCAGATGGGGCCTTGGTTTTCTAATGAGACTGTAACCCCCCCGCTCACCCCCCATGACCTGGGCTTTTGTAATAGAAGGATCTGAGTTCTATCCCTGGTAGATACTGTTCCAAGTAACCATTGTATGTGACATAGTGGTAACTATGCAGTTTTCCTGGTGTGTCCCCTCTCATGGATCCTCAACAGGATTTGAACTCAGAACCTTCCATACTACAGCATTGGCCTCTACCCTAGAGCTAAAGGAGTAACTCCGCCAATGCATGTCAGCAGTCAGCTGCTCTCCACTATGAGGCTGTATCACTAGAGACGGACCCAACACGCTTTATGAGCATGTTACACTTGCTGTGTTGTTTTGCTCTAATCTGACTCCTGCCGACTCCACACTCCTGTGGCGGCCGCTCACAGAGACCGTTGCGAAGCACCCAGCACTGTTCACCCCAGTGACTAGATGTCCCAGCCAGTTTGGATGAGAGCCAGGCCTATGCACATGGACGTGAAGATGAAATGACACGTGAATTTGAGGTTCACAGGGTTGGGGGGCAAAGGCATGGACACCCGAGTTTGCATGTGTGTGGAGGGACAGGAGGTGAGGAACAGTGCCTGGGTTCATGCATGCATGAATGAGTAGGGCTCTTCGCAGCCAAAAGGGCTAGGGGCGTCGGGCCTGATTCTGGTTTACACTGGCATATCTGAGATCAGGAGCAGGCCTAGGGTGTTTGTATGAGCTGTCTAGGGTGACCAGACGGCAAATGTGAAAAATCAGGACAGGGGGTGGGGGTAATAGGAGCCTAAAGAAGAAAAAGACCAAAAAATTAGGACTGTCTCTATAAAATCGGGACATCTGGTCACCCTAAAGCTGTCATTTATGGAGGTGCTGATCAGTGACTCCCATGTTAAGGTGGCCCGGAGAGCTGACCGAACCTGAATAGATAGAAAACAGCTCGGAGGATGGGGGCTTGAGTCACCACTGCAGTACTTCTACTTCACCCCGTGGCAGCTCCAGGGAAACTGTCATAACATGGGGTCAGCCGGTGTGGACCCAGCCCTGTTGGGGACCTGAGGGAAACAGCTCTCAGACCTCCAAGATAGGATCTGCTCTCTCGCCCTGTTATAGTATTCTTTCCCAAATCTGAACCTTAGTGTCCAGAAAATGAGATACTAGCATGAATCCTCTAAGCTTAATTACCAGCTTAGATCCTGTAGTGCTGCCACCAACCAGAAACTCCAGTGTCTGGTACACTCTGTCCCCCAAAAACCTTCCCTGGGGACCCCAAGACTCAGATTCCTTGAGTCTCACAACAAAGGGGAATAAACCATTTCCCTCCCTAGGTTACCCTGGAAGACCCTTCTCCCCCACCCATTCCCTGGTGAGTACAGACTCAATCCCCTTGAGCTTTAACTAGGAAAAAAATCAAACAGGTCTTAAAAAGCAAACAGGTACTGTGTTCAGTGCACTGTTAGTGTTTGTCCTGGAGTATTCTTTGCGTCGTAGCGGCGAAAGTCGGCTACACGATCGCACAGATATGCATAATTTTTCATGGCCTGACATGGAACCACGCTTCCTCAGCTCTTCGTCCCTTCCTACCTACGTCATTGATGATCTTCTCATCTGGACCATGGAGGAGCTTTAGAAATTCCACCCTTGATTTCACAACTTCCACCCACCATACCTCGCCTGGACCATCTACCACGGGTCACTTTCTGGACCCATGGTGCAATATCGATAGTCACTTACACACCTATATCGAATTACCGACGCTATGCTACCTTCATGCTCCAGGCTTCCATCCCGGAAATTAGCGTCCATTTGTCCCAGCAAGCCACTGGGTACAACCGCATCTGCCCTCTAACTCAGGACGGACAACACCTACAAATCTCCACCAGATTTCCTAACTACAATACCGACGAGGAATTAGGAAACGATAACAGGCAGAGTGTACCAGAAGTCTACCTGAAGACAACCACAGAAATGACTCAACAGGACTCCACTGGCCATCGCACTACAGCCCCCAGCTAAATCCCTCCAACGCGAGCATCAGTGCTCTACAACCCATCCTGGACATGATCCCAAACACTTCACAAGGTCTGGGGTGGCAGGCATCCCTGCCCACAGCAAACTTCAACCTGAAATATTCTCGACCAGCAACTGCACACCGTACCATAGTAACTAGCTCAGGAAGCATCCACACGAACACCTCGATGCACTCTACCACATATCTACACCGCGACATCATCACGGCCCTAACAGTCGCCATCAACCATCCTGTTCTTCACACTGACGTCCACCAATGTAAATATACGCAATCATATGCCCAGCAATGCCTCTATGTACATCGGCAACTGGACACGCCCTTAGGAAAGGATAATGACACAATCAGATATCAGTGAAGGGCAATATAACAAACCTGTTAGGATAGAGCTTCAACCCTCCTGTGCCCACACTATAGCAGACGTTAAGGGGGCATCGCTGCAGCAAAAAACTTTCAGGACCAGACTTCAAAGAGAATGCTGAGCTTCAGTTCATCTGCAAATTTGACACCATCAGCTCTGGACTAAACAAAGATGTGAATGGCTTGCCAATTACAGAACCAGTTCTCTCCTTGGTTTTCACACCGTCTACTTGCTAGGAACAGGGCCTCATCCTCCTGATTGGAACTAACCTTGTTTCTCCA
>NC_133771.1:4015757-4068884 GCF_003597395.2 Chelonoidis abingdonii | reverse complement strand
CTAGCTTGCTTGCTAGCATATATATACCTGCCCCTGGAAATTTCCACTACCTGCGTCTGACGAAGTGGGTATTCACCCACGAAAGCTCACGCTCCAAAATGTCTGTTAGTCTATAAGGTGCCACAGGATTCTCTGCTGCTTTTACAGATCCAGACTAACATGGCTACCCCTCTGATACTTTGCGTAACAGTAGCTGGGGTTTAGTAGCTGGCAGGGGGACGGGTGTTGATTTATAATCTCTACAAAAGCAGGTTCAAATCCTGGAACAATCAACACCCATTTCCATCCTTCTGGCACAGGTATGCACAGAGCCATGTAGCTTACAATAGATCAGCTGTTCTGATGAGAGCTTCTGAATCAACGTCTGATCTGCTCCATATGGGCTGTAAAGATGCCAGAGAAGGAGCTATGCCCTGGGTCAAAATTTCCTTTCTTTCCTCAGTGCTGTGTATTGTTGCTGTGTGTCATCTGGCTCCACCCCAGAGCTGGCTGCATTTTGGTAGGGCCGAGTGCGATTGTTCTGGGTGGCAGAGGCTGTGTGAAGTCAATTGGAGTCAGACACAAAGTTAACAGTCCAGCTAGTGCCGGAGTCAGAGCTGTGGGATTCAGAGGCTAAATTGCACTAGGACCCAGTGTTAGCACCATTAGGATGCAGTTTGCCTCAAAACGTCAGTGCCCCCTAGTGGATGGGGGAGTCAGTCTCTGCTCAGACAGTTCCTAAGTCTCCTACAACAGCCCCATAAAGTTTATCTTCAGTTACTCCCATTCAGAGATCACTAAAATCCCCTCCAGTGACCAACCAGCTGCATGGCCCTTATTGCTCAGAGGGGCTGAGTCCTGGGGAGCTGCTGATGCCCGAGGCCCCTCAGGATCGGGCCCCGTCTCTGTGCATGAAACAGGAGTATTTTAGCACCCTCCTTTTTTTTCATGATCACAGCTAATGCAGGAGATGGGCTGGGCTTTCCCTGGTTTGGTTAAGGGATGAAGAAATAAACAAGGTGGCAAACTACCAACTGCGACACTTTCCCTAAGATGGGAGGAGTTAGGCCTGCTGTCCTGAAAAAATCAGACATGGATAATTCGATCCTGTCTCCCTTAAATTGCTCTGGCTCTGCAGCATTGCTCCATGCTCACTGCTAACCAGCGGTCACCTGCCACCCCAGAAGTAGCTACATTTCAATGCTGGTTCCTGTACGCAGAGTCTGAAAAGTCTTTGGGGTCAGAGGATGCCATTGCAGCAGCCTGCGTGAATGATAAAGCTTCACTGAAATCAGCAGCAAAACTCCCACTGACTTCAGTGGGACCGCAGTTTCACCCAGTGCACCCCCTCACGGCTGAGATTCGGGAATTGCGCCAAAGCAAGCAATATCCAGAAGTCGTCCAAGCTGAGGGTTTGCAGGCTGTCCCTGCCTTGCCCTGGTCCACATGCACCCCGGCAACCCAGCGGCCGCGTTATTACCAATGTCACCATCACCATCGCCCCATGGGCCTGCTGCCCTCGCTGGCTGAGCTGAGGATTGAAAGCAGCAGGCCGACGTGTGCCGTGTTGCTGCTCCCAGGTCTGAAAAGGACGACATATATTATCACAGCGAGGACGAACTCCTGGGCGAGTCAGACACCCTGAGCCAGGGATCCCTCAACACGAGGTATCGGGCCGGGCCAGGCCTGGGTCGTCAGGTTGCAGTGTGCTGTGCTGTGCATGGTGTGTCCTGTCATAAAGGCTGGGGCTTTCCCCGCTCGCCTGCCCCCCCATGTCCAACACGAGTTGGGGACGTGGCCCTGATGGAGCCACTCTATTCTAACAGAAGTTCATAGGACAAGGTTTGTGTGTGTGTGTGTGGGGAGGTGTCTCTGGAGCTGTAGCTCCATCCACCCTTCTGACACTGGTCCCAGTGCAGCCAGACCAGGGATGACCAAACGCTCTTCTCAGCTGATGGCTATGGGATGGCCCATGTGAAAGAGCTGGAGCGCTCAGCCCGGCTATTGAGGGGAACGCCCGCTCTCCAGTCACCACCATCAGTGACCCCTTCAGCAAAGCGGCCCAGGGCTCAATGAGTCGCGAGCCTGAACACCCCGTCTGACAAAATGGCAAAAATGGTAGAGCCGTCCCTGCGGTGCAGACTGGGGTGCGCGCTTGAAAATTTTTTACTGATCGGGGTGCGCAATCAAAAAAGTTTGGAGACCACTGACCTAGATGACTTACCGTAGCACTTTTCAATGCGATGGTCTGTCTCCACTAGGTGATGCTTCAATCGCGTATTTCCAAAGCACTGGTGCATTTTACCTGTAATTCCTTCTGCCGAGTGCCGGATTCTGTGGGGTGCAGGGGGTGCAGGGGCATCAGGCATCTCTTTCTTCCTGCTCGCAAGCTGCCCGGGGCAGGCCATCCCTGAGTGTTACAGCTTAGCTCTCCAGCCAGGGCAACCACCCCACTAGAACAGGGACAGGAGGCAGGCCACAGAGGGAGGGGCAGGCTTCTGAGCTGCTTCATGGCCTTGGGGAGCCTCCTGGGGCTGCTCTAACTCACGGCAGGCCAGAATAGCTAGAGGTCCAGCTCATGCTTAAAGCGGGGATTGCGAAAGGGACAGGCATGCCTTCCCTGTGCTGCCCTGCACCGGCTGTTGTACCTCCTTTATGCCGCTGGAGTAAAGAGACCATGGAAGGCCCTGGGGACCTGGATTCTATTCCCAGCTCTGCCGCTGACTTGTTGTATCACCTTGGGCAAATCACTGCCGTGCCTCAGTTTCCCCATCTGTCACATTGTGCTTAGAGCACTGTGAGTTCTAGTGGTGAAAAGTACCAAGCATTGGTATTAAAATCGTTACTGATTTTGACAAATAGGCAGGATCTGGGTGAGAATTTGAAAGTGGAAGGCAGCTTGGGTGAAAGTGATTATGAAATGGAGGAGTTCATGATTCTAAGGAATGGTAGAAGGGAGAAAAACACAATAAAAACAATGGATTTCAAGAAGGCAGATTTTAGCAAACTCAAGGAGTTGGTAGGTAAGATCCCATGGGAAGCAAGTCTAAGGGGAAAAACAATAGAAGACAGTTGGTAGTTTTTCAAAGAGACATTATGAAGGGCACAAGAGCAAACTATCCCCCTGCGTACAGCAAGAGACCACCCTGGCTTACCCAGGAGATCTTCAATGATCTGAAATGCAAAAAAGCATCCTACAAAAAGTGGAGACTCGGTCAAATTACAAAGGATGAATATAAACAAATAACACAAGTAAGTAGAGACAAAATTAGAAAGGCCAAAGCACAAAACAAGATCAAACTAGCTGGAGACATAAAGGGTAACAGGAAAACAGTCTACAAATACATTCGAAGCAAGAGGAAGACCAAGGACAGGGTGGGTCTGTTATTCAATGAGGAAGAAACAATAACAGAAAATGTGGAAATGGCAGAGGTGCTTAAAGACATCTTTGTTTCAGTTTTCACCAAGAAAGTTGGTGGTGATTGGACGTCTAACATAGTGAATACCAGTGAAAATGAGGTAGGATCGGAGGCTAAAATAGGAAAAGAACAAGTTAAAAATTACTTAGACAGGTTAGATGTCTTCAGATCACAGGGCCTGATGAAATACATCCTAGAATATACAAGGAGCTGACTATGGAGATATCTGAGCCATTAGCGATTATCTTTGAAAAGTCGTGGAAGACGGGAGAGATTCCAGAAGACTGGAAAAGGGCAAATCTAGTGCCAATCTATAAAAAGGGAAATAAGTACAACCCGGGGAATTACAGACCAGTCAGCTTAACTTCTGTACCTGGAAAGATAATGAGGCAAATAAGGAATCAATTTGCAAACATCTAGACAATGATAAGGTGATAAGTAACACTCAGCATGGATTTGTCAAGAACAAATCCTGTCAGACCAACCTGAGAGCTTTCTTTGACAGGGTAACAAGCCTTGTGGGTGAGGGGAAGTGGTAGATGTGGTGTATCTTGGCTTTAGTAAAGCTTTTGATACTGTCTCGCATGACTTTCTCATAAACAAACTAGGGAAATGCAACCTAGATGGAGCTACTATAAGGTGGGTGGAAAACTGATTGGAAAACCATTGCCAGAGAGCAGTTATCAATGGTTCACAGTCATGCTGGAAGGACATAATGAGAGGGTCCCGCAGGGATCAGTTCTGGGTCCGATTCTGTTCAATATTTTCATCAATGATTTAGATAACGGCATAGAGAGTACACTTGTAAAGTTTGTGGATGATACCAAGCTGTGAGGGGTTGCAAGCATTTTGGAGGATAGGATGAAAATTCAAAATGATCTAGACAAACTGGAGAAATGGTCTGAAGTAAATAGGATGAAATTCAATAAAGGAAAATGCAAAATACTCCACTTAGGAAGGAAAAATCAGTTGCACGCATACAAAATGGGAAATGACTGCTTAGGAAGGAATACTGCAGAAAGCGATCTAGGGGTCATAGTGGATCACAAGCTAAATATGAGTCAACAGTTGCAAAAAAAGAGAACATCGTTTTGGGATGTATTAGCAGGAGTGTAGTAAGCAAGACACAAGAAGTAATTCTTCCACTCCACTCCGCGCTGGTAAGGCCTCAACTGGAGAACTGTGTCCAGTTCCAGTTGCCACATTTCAGGAAGAATGTGGACAAATTGGAGAAAGTCCAGAGAAGAGCATCAAAAAGGATTAAAGGTCTAATAAACACATGAGCTATGAGGGAAGATTGAAAAAATTGAGTTTGTTTAGTCTGGAGAAGAGAAGACTGAGAGGGGACATGAAAACAGTTTTTAATTACTGTGACAGACCCAGACCAGTGGGGTACAGAAGTCTGGTAGAGGGCAAATATACTGGTCACTGGGTGAGTTTTCTGTTCCCTGAGTGACCAGAGCAGGGGCTGCACTAGAGTAATCAGGAACCTGCTAGAACCAATTAAGGCAGACAGGCTGATTAGATCACCTGCAGCCAATCAAGGCAGGCTAATCAGGGCACCTGGGTTTAAAAAGGAGCTCACTCCAGTCAGGTGGGGGGAGCCAGAGGAGAGGAAGTGTGTGTGAGGAGCTGGGAGCAAGAAGCACAAGAAACTGAGAGTGAGAGGCTGTGCTGCTGGAGGATGAGGAGTACAAGCGTTATCAGACACCAGGAGGAACGTCCTGTGGTGAGGATAAAGAAGGTGTTTGGAGGAGGCCATGGGGAAGTAGCCCAGGAGCTGTACCTGTCATGCAGCTATTACACGAGGCACTATAGACAGCTGCAATCCACAGGGTCCTGGGCTGGAACCCGGAGTAGAGGACGGGCCTGGGTTCCCCCCAAACCTCCCAACTCCTGATCAGACACAGGAGAAGTTGACCCAGACTGTGGGGGAGATCACTGAGGTGAGCAAATCTGCCAATAAGCTCAGGACCCACCAAGGTAGAGGAGGAACTTTGTCACAATACATAAAAGGTTGTTACAAGGAGGAGGGAGAAAAATTGTTCTCATTAACCTCTGAGGATAGGACAAGAAGCAATGGGCTTACACTGCAGCAAGGGAGGTTTAGGTTGGACATTAGGCAAAACTTTCTAACTGTCAGTGTGGTTACACACTGGGATAAATTGCCTAGAGAGGTTGTGGAATCTCCATCATTGGAGATTTTTAAGAGCAGGTTGGACAAATACCTGTCAGGGATGGTCTAGACAATCCTTAGTGCTGCCATGAGTGCATGGGTCTGGACTAGATGACCTCTCGAGATCCCTTCCAGCCCTATGATTCTACAATTGTATGATAAAGATTTAGGCACCAGCGCTGGATCGGTAAGTCTCATCTATCCATTGTTCTGTCTTCCGATGGTTTTCATCTGGGGACGTTGCTGGCTGCAGCACCAATGGTTTTGCTGGCTTGGGAGTCTGCGAGCCAGATGGATCCAGGAAAAGGAGGAAATGGATGATCTGAGTAAGGGGAAGAAAGCCATTAAAACACAAAACTGACCACCCCCGCCCACAAGCCAGATTGAAATAGCCTCGCTAATTTGAGCTGCTGTCCGCTAAGCTGACCCTTCTGAATATGTTTTTTTGAACCACTTCTGTTGTATCCCAGCAAATGCCAGGCCCCCATCCCAGAAACACTGATGTACTTCACTTTACGCTCATGGGGAGTATAGTAGGGTGAACATCCACTCCAGCCCTGAAAGGGTGGGAAAAACCCTGCAGAGGGCTGGGACTGGGGGAGAGAGCAAAACTCCAGCTCATTGGCGGAAGTGGCTGCAGCTGGGGCCACACCCCAAACTGAGCAAGTGGGCCTTATAAGGAGGCCAGGGCAGCCAGAAGCTGAGCAGTTGACTGGAGAGAAACGCAGGCCTGGCTGCTGGGGAAACTCACCCAGGGACCTAGAGGAAGGCAGGGCTGGGGAAAGGCCTTGGGAGCGGGGAAGCCCCAGGCCAGCAACGCCCCAGGCTGCAGGGCCTGGTCCTAGGCCCACCTAGGTATTGGGGTTGCAGAGGGGCAGCCTGAGGTGGGTAAAGGCAGCCAGTCCAGACCCCTTGTCCCCTGTGATGATTGGCTGATAGACTGCAGTCTGCCCCAGGGTGCGGAGGCTAGACAGTGACTGGCAGTAGCCACGACTGAGGCGATGTGGGGATACGGGGTGGGAGTTCCCCTGAGTGGGGAGACCCAGAGTGGGGTACTACCAGGGAAGGCAGCACCCAAGACAAGGGCACCGGGGTCCAGGAGGGACATGGGGGGCCAACGACAGGCAGGACACCTGTCCTGCAGAGGGCGCTCTGATGACTGGTGAGCTAATTCCCAAGACGACCAGCAGGAGGTGCCGCAGGGGTGAGTCCCTGCCTCGTTACAGGGAGACTCGCTGAAGTCTATGGGACCGGCTCACATGCTACAAGTTAAGCAGGTGCATGAACGTTTTTGGTTTGCAAGCTCTGGTAGTGTCGTTATTTGCTTTGCAGCGTTTTCATTTGCTTTGGGAGGGGCTGAGCGCACTTTCAGATGCCTGAAAAATAATGACAAGTCATCCTGAGGATCAGGTGCCCACAATGGCGTTCTCAGCGGGGCGGGCCTGAGCCGGACTTACCAGGGATTCCCTCTTTCTTGGGCTCCCAGCCCGTGTCCAGATGTCATTGCTGTTTGGTATATGTTTTACCCAGAATGCACAGTGGGGCTGGGTGCAAAGCTCTGGGAAGAAGCAAAAAGTTTGTTGGGAGTGTATGCACGGAGTTCTTTCCCTATTTCTGTGTGCTGTGTTCATGGTTCTTTCGCAGTCAAATACTTGTCCCCTTTAGCAAGTAATGATTATAAAAGAGAGAGACCCTCTGTGACTGACTCTTTTGCATTGTATTTTTGGAACACCCCAGCCTGGGAGAAGATGCTGAAGAGGAGAATTCTGGGTAAATACCTGTGTGGATGCGTGGGAGAGGGAACAAAGACTGTTGGACTTGTAGACCTGGCTCCCTTGAGCAGCTTCCCAGCCATGCTGAGAGTGATGGTGTCAAAGCCTCTCTCCCTCTTTCTCAAGGGCTCCTTATTTAAGACAGAGCCAGAATGTCAGAGCAGCAAGTGGGCTGCTGGCTAGCACAAAACAAGACACTAAAAACCATAACCTGATAACTATTTGCCTTTAAAAATGCATGGCGGGCATGGAGCTCTGTAGCCGACTGCAATCTGGTCGGAGTGAATTATTGATGCTTCCCTTTCTTTTGCTGTGCTGATGCAGGCAAGTTGCGCCCGGCTGCTCTGTGAGCTCGACCCGTTGCTAATTAGCTCAGTGAGCCGGTTCCTTCCTACCCAGGGAGCCGAGTGTGAACCCATTATGCGAATGCACAGGAAGGAGGCTGTACGATAGGGATTGCTGAGCCCTGGCTGCAGATTCTTGGAGCAATTTGGTACTATTTAATGAACCCTCTGGGTGTGTCTGTCAATATTTATATCTGGATTTAGAGCCCCTGTATTCAGTCATTCATTTATAGGCTCGAGCAACACCTTCTGAGATAAATAGGACTTGGTTTCTCAATGCAGGCTCTTTTTCTGTGGGCTCAGGTTTGCATTCACAATTTCAGGCACAATTGGGTAGCATCTCCATTTCACTCCCTGGCTGTGCTCAGACACCAGCTCACTGGACTAGCACCTCCGTGTGGCTCAATTGCAAAGGCAAACATTGTCAGTCAAATGAATTGCTCACAGTCTAGGCATCCACCAGGCCACCAGATGCATAAAGAGGCTATAGAAGAACAGAAACTGAGAGGATGTTTGATATGAATGAACCACAATTCAATCCAATGTTCTGAGTGTTGTAGTCTGGTCTTGGGAGGAGAGGAGTTACAGATGGGAAGGACTGAACTGGGGCATACAGTCCACCCTTGTCCAGGCCAGGGCATAACTGTTCCCTGCAATCTCTTCTCCAGGGATTGGTCTCAAATGATTGAGCAAGTATCCTGTTCAGTCATGGTCTGAGAGGTGTTTCAGCATATGGAATCACAGTCCGTCTTACACAGGAGGCATTTATTAAACAAATACAAACTATTGACACAAATAGGCCAGCTTCTACACAGCTTAAGTCCCAGCTTTGTCTGTGTTGTTAACCACAAACCACACTCTGCCTATAACTCTGTAGAGCACACAGAGCTATCTAGTGGCTGGGTAATATGATTACAAGTAAATGTTTCATTACAAGGCACAACATTGTAGATTGTCTTGCTAAGAGCAGATCTGATCTGGCAAGGGCAGATCCGACTGGATCAGTCCCAGTGACGTGTCCCAGGAATAATGGTTTTCTTGCTCTTAGTGGATTGCTTTTAAATCTGACAATGTGATGTTGTTTCTTTCCCCCCTCCCCCCATTTCCTCACCTAACTCAGCAAAATGTCTGAAATGAGGAATAAACTCAACGATGGATACAAGTCAGTAGCAAGGTACCACTACCCTGGGGCTGGAGGGAGGCTGTGTGCAGTGTGAGAGGAGGGTTTTCTCTCTGACCCCACCCATCTTCTTATGCCTGTGCTGTTCTGGGTTGCTGCCACACACCACCGGTTCCACACCCCAAGATCCTGCCAACCCATATGACTCTGCATAGAAATACACTCAGCGTCTCAGTAAATCCGATTACCACCTGGCTTATCTGCTTGGCAGCCATGGGCAATGAGCTGGTATCCGCTTCCCCTGTGTCTTGGGTGTCAGAGCCACCACCTTAGCCCCCCTTGTTGGCATTCTCTGCCGAGGCCCCAGGATTGAATGGACCTAGAGATTGGACTATCCCAGGGCAGCATGGGGAAAGCTCGCACTGCACCAGTGCTCTACATGTCCTGGGGCTGAAGGCCTGTGAACCAAGTGCCTTGTTCAGCAGCAGGAAAATCACACACATGCTGAGCCTGGGGGACAGGACAGAGGCACAAACCCTCTTTTGAGAGAATTTCCATTCCGTGGGAAATTCCCACATCTCAAAACTTTTTTCATCTTGACTCACACAAGAAGATACTATGAAATTTCCTGTGAAATGAACATTTGGAACCATTTTGATTTGGAACCATTGAAATGCTCTGGTCTGTCTTTGTTGTTTTGATTTATTTTGTTTTATCTCTACAGCATTAAACAGATTATAGAGCTAATAAATACAACCCAATCAACCTAACGAAATAAACATAATGAACACAACCAAGCCTGCATCTTGGTGCTGACGGGCTCCTGACTGCTTTGCCCACTTGCACCTCCAGACCCTGCAGTTCGGGGGCGGGGGGTTACACAGGAGAGGGAGGGGAGAAGCCTACACTTGACAAGCCATTGGAGGTGGTAGGCTGAGCTATGGGGGCCAAGGTGGTACCAGTGAGCTAGGAGGAGGTTTCCCCAGGCAGTGTTGGAGTCTCAGCCTAATGGGTGCTCTGGGCAAGCGTCTGGCTCCCCAAGGAGGGGCTCTGAGCTGCTCTCAGTACATCCCAGCCCAAGCAGGGAGCTGTCCTGTTGGGGTTCATTGCAGCCCAGGGCCTCTTCCCCTCTCCTTCTGGGTGCTTGAGAGCGGATGGCACAGGGGAAGGATGGCGGGGTCTGGGATTGGCCTTGCTCTGCCCTGGGACTTACCCCGTCGATGGTGTTTCTCCTGAACAGCAACGCACATGGAGACCCCAGGTATCGGGCGCGAGGCCGGTGGTGTGTGTGTGCTGGCATGTCGGCCCCGGCTTGGTGCGTGGTGCGTGGTGCGTGGCATGACGTGGCTTTGGAATGGGGGCAGGGCTTCCTTCTGCTCGTTCCCTTTTCCCCACTTGCCCTGGGGGTGTGGGGCTTCCATACATATCTATCTACCTGCCTGTCTGCCACACCCCTGCCCACCGTGTCTGGGCCCTGCGGGTGCTCCCGTCTCTGCCTTGCTCTCTCAGTCCCGGAGCCCTGGCCTGCCTCCTGGACGTTGCGGTGAGGTTTTGCTTGGTGCATGGTGCTCTGGGGGCGCATGGGGGGTGAGGTCTGTGTTCTTGCAGCCGAGCGGATTGTGTCTGAATCGACTGATCTTTGTGATTTCAGAACTAAGGGGAGAGAGAAAAAGCAGCTCATTTTGCCATTCAGGTACCTGACCCTACCCCCCATCTCTCTGCTAGCAGGGGTCAGCGCTCCCTCTCCAGCCTCAGCTCGTAGCCCTCAGTAGCAGGGCTGCCGCTGGGCTCTCTTCCCCACGTTTCTGGTTGGTGTGAAACCTTTTTCCTTCCGGACAAGGGCCAGAGTACAGGATCTTTGTGAGGCCAGGATCTGTGGTCCTGCCCCAGTAAGCCCATCTTCTGGGGCTGGACCCAGGCTCACGGCTGGCACATGGAGAATAACAGATCAGACCCAAGCCCCCTGTGTTCTCCTGTGCCTTGCTCCTGGTTCAACGGGGTGGGACAGCCCCAGCCCGGGAATCGACACTGGGCATCGCAAAGGACCACGTGTTTTGGCCCCACCCAGAGAACATTGGCCGACGACAGGGAAGAATTGAGAGGGACAGTCAGACCCTGCCCAGGGTTCAGAGATCACCCACGCAATCATGGAGCTCCACGCTGCCCTGTCAGCAAGCCACCATGCTGGGTCACTGCCAGCCTCCCGCCCAGCTGAGCGTGCTTTATAACCCACAGCATCTAGCACATTAGGGCACATACAGCAGCAGGGGAGAGGGCCCTGCCTGGCACAGTGGGGGTCTGAGTCTAGTAAAGGGGAGCAACAGCCTGGGAAGGTTGAATCCAACTGCTGTAGCCTGCTGCGTCACTCCTCCACATGACAGCCCCTGTCCTGGCTCCCCAGCAGGGTTTGTTCCCTAGCTCTTCAGAACTAAAAGGGTGTAACGCTACCCCTTGAGCTAAAGGAGAAACTCCATTTGCTGGCAGCAGCAGTAGATTGTTATCCACTAGAGGAACTGGCCACTAGAGGGGGACACAGCACACTTCAATTTGCTCAGGTTCACTCATGCGCATGTGTCCAGGCAGGTACATGCACAGCTGCATAGAGAGAAACGAATCAGACTTATTAAGTACCATATGTGGGGATTTAACTGGCTCCTTCCTGTCTATGGGACTAGGGCTGTGACCACAAGAAAACGATGAACATTTAACCCTTTTGAGTATTGAAAGCAAATGCTGCCGATTACGTTTTACCTTTTAACGCCCAGAATGCAAGCGCTTTAGCGTGGGTGTGTATATATATGGCATATATGCATATGTCTGAGTTGCCATCTTTTGGCATGTGTATGTGTATATGTTAGCTTCTGTGTTCTCTTTTCTCTGCTGTTTACGTGTGTCTGGCTGACGTATACGTGTATAAATATATATACACGCATAGATGCAAAGCTGCTAGCGAGCCATTTATTATAGATGCTTATTTCATGCCTGAGTCTACTTTGATTTCTTCCTCAGCACCAGTACAAGCTGCTGCTTCTTTCGATCTGGTTTTTGTAGTTTAAGGGCCCGATCCATAGCCCACTGAAGTCACAAGACAGACACTCATGTGCTTTGGCTCCCGTCTCAATTCCCCTGGTGTTGTCTTAATTTATCTTAATGAAAATACCTAGGGTTAAATTCCCTGCTAGCGGGAGTGGGTCTGTGTATGCTGATGTCTAGGAGCCGGTGGTACATCTCTCCCGTTGTCTGTCCTTCCACCGGGGTTCACGTACAAAGAGCCCAGCGGGAGGAACGGTAGTTCTGCTAGGCAGTGAGGGAGCAGGGAGGAGGCCGGGTAGCCCAGAGGTATGCGAAACGTCCCCTTGTGGAGTAGGTGAGTCAAATCTGGACATTCTGCAAAGTGGAAAAGGGGGAAGAAAGTGATTTCCCGAGAGAGAGAGTCCCTGTCTGAGCAAATGCACTGTGCCATCAGGTGGTGTGAGATCCTCCCAACAGTCTGTACTCAGTAACTCCACACCCCGTGGGCTCTAGCTAAGCACGGGCTACCAGGAGAGCAGAATTTAGCACCTGCTGCTCTGGAATGCAGGCCGCTGAGGGGCAATCTCCGTCAGCTATTCGTAGTACCGGGTCTTAGATCATCCATGTGGACCTCCATCCACTAGAGGGAGACACAGCAGCCAAAAGAACTTGCGCATGTCTGATGGCAGCCAGCAGGAGGCAGCAGTGTGCTCGCACAAGTGCAGCGGACACGGGACAGATTGCACGGAGTGGGGGGCGAGCGAGGATTTTCGCTCTTCCACCCTCGCCCTGTAGACCTTGGTCTTCATGGTGCCCGAATTCCCAGGGGCCCAGGGAAGCCAGGCTGTCAGAGTCCTGTGTTCCACGTCGCGGTAATGGAGTGAGACTGTGGGCTGGTCCCGCTAGGGGCCAGAGGAAGAGCACAAGATATTCTAGTGTTCCTAGCATTGGGACCTGCCATGATCCACACCGCTGCAGCTAGCCCAAAGGATTCTGGGAGATATTTTAAAATATCTGAACGCACAGGATGTGGGGGAAGCATTTTGTTCTGTTTGTTGTTTCTCTGGGGGGTTTATGTGTTTTGGAATTTTTTTTGACATGTATTGTTTTGGTTATTGTATTACCACGGCGCCTAGGGGTTGCGGTCACAGATCAAGTCCTCATTGTGCTAGGCGTAAAAACACAGAAAAACCAGTCCCTATCTGAAGGAGCGTACAACCTAAGTGCAGGGCCAGAGGGAGAGATATAGACAGATGGGGAGTGCAAGGAAGCAAGGAGAGCTGGTCCGTGTGACAGGCAGCGGTCTCAGCACATCAGTGTTGCCCACACATTCCAAATCACGAGATTCACTTAAAAATCCAACAATATTTGGCTTTTAGTGTCTGTGTTTTGGGGGGAGGGTCACCTTTTCTTGCATTTTTTCACAATCAGGAGGGCTAGCAACTTGTTTTTAAAAATGAAAGTTGGTTCTCAGAGATTCACGTGACCTCAGGAGCTGGAGCTTTAACACAAAACCCCATATAGCAGGAGGCTGGTGATAAAATTGTGAGAGGTGGCAACCCTGCTGGTGTTGAGGTTTGGTAGGGGAGTTTTAAGGAGGACAGTCAGGTGGCTTTGCAGATGTTTTCAGGAAGCTTCTGCCATGTATAGTGAGGGGCATGAGTGAGAACGTGAAGGTGCCTTTAATTCCCTTTCTTCACTCTGCCTGGACTCAAGACGTGGAGTGAAATGCCTTCACCCTAACAGGAAATGCCACCGTGCCCTCACTTACCAATAGCCCAGCCGACGTCTACGGGGCTGTCAGAATATCCTGGTGAGACACAAAGCATGAAATTCCCCCTGTGCCGAGGGAGAGTGCAAGGAGCTTAAGCGGAGGTGAGACTTTGTACTGACCTCTCTGCACAGGTGGAATCTCGCCCCAAGGGAACCCCGACTAGGCTAGGCTGCTTCGAACCATGGGTGGGAATGGACGGTGTGTATTAGGCCCACGTGCAGTTCTCGGGGCCCCTGGGGAAGGTCATTATCTAGGACAGGGGTGGGCAAAATTTTTGACCTGGGGCCACATTGGGATTGCAAAATTGTACGGAGGGCCGGGTAGGGAAGGCTGTGCCTCCCCAAATGGCCTCGCCCACTCCCACTTCCCACCCCCTGACTGCCTCCATCAGAACCCCTGACCCATCCAATTGCCCCTGCTCCTTGTCCCCTAACCGCCTCCTCCCAGGACCCTCCACTCCTAACCGCCCCCAGGACCCCACCCCCTATCCAACCCCCCTCCTCCCAGTCCCATGACTGCTCTGACCCCTATCCACACCCCTGCCCCTTGACAGGCCCCCCCAAGACTCCCACACTTATCCAACCCCCCTCATCCCCTGACCACTCCCAGAACCTCCGCCCCATCCAACCTCCCCCTGCTCCCTGTCCCCTGACTGCCCCCCAGGACTCCCCACCCCTTATCCAACCCCCGGCCCCCTTACCATGCCACTCAGAGCAGCATGTCTGGCAGCTGTGCCCCCCAGCTGGAGCCTACCACGCCGCCGTGCTGCTCAGCAGGAGTTTGCAGCCCCGGCACCCAGAGTGCTGCCCGCGCCATGGCGTGGCTGCAGGAGGCGGGGACAGCAGGGGAGGGGCCGGGGGCTAGCCTCCCTGGCCAGGTGCTCAAGGGCCGGGCAGGACTGTCCCATGGGCCGGATGTGGCCCGCAGGCCGTAGTTTGCCCACCTCTGATCTAGGAGCTCAGTGAATTCATCTGCCCCATTCCTCCTCACCAACTGCTCCCCTTCCAGCTTCTGGGTGCAGAGCAGCAAACTCCGGTTAACAATCAGCCGGGTCCATTAGCACTAGAATTTGTTAATTTCTCTCTCCACCCACTCCCTTGCTTTTCTGTCTCCCAGAGTTCGAGGCTGAGAAGAGCAGAGGGTGACATGACATTTCTCCAAAAGTACCAGCGCACATCAGAGCATGTTTGCCATTCCATGCAGCCATGGGGCAAGTCAGAGGCTCCAGAAGCAGAGCAGCACAGGGGTGGGAGCAGAAAGGGATGAGGAGGGGAAAGCAGCCTGGGGCAAGGAAGAGAAAGAGAAGTGGCAGGAAAAAGGAGGCCGGATCAGACTAAAGGCATGTGGACACACCAAAGAAAAGGGAAACAGAGAGAAAAGACAAGACAAGAAAAGGAAACAGGGCTGAGGGCAGAGAGGAAAGACAGTGTGTTGAGATTCAGAGCACAGAGTCAGGGCCTGGATACCACGGGGATGGGCGTGTTCAGAATCAGGACTTTCTGATGAAAACCAGGACACCACCGTGCCCACCAATTCCTCACTCCTCCATTCTCTGATCAGCCCCAGTGGAAACCCAGAGGATTCTGGGAATGGGGGCATGGATCGGGAAGAACATCCTGAATTCTTTCACCTCTCCCGGGTGTCCCAAATTCCAGCCTCACTTTGAGGGATTCTGATCCATTGTGCGAGGGGCCCCGAACATATAAAACTGGGTGAGGAAGGTGGTGCTGCCTGGGGTGGGGAGAACGAACACACACACACACACACACACATGCGTTATTCATTCATCTGCAAATCACCTCCATCTCCCCTGAGCTCCACTGCTCTGTTACATGGTCCCCCCATCACCCCCTATGGCGGACGCTCAGTGGATGCTCGTTCAGAGGTCTAAGGGGGGTTAGACCTAGAGAGACAGGTCCAGGTCATAAAGGTGACCTCTGAACCCAAACCTGACCCCGGTGGCATCAGCGTTCGGGGCATTTGGCGATGGGTCCCGGCATGATGGCCAGCTCCACTTAGTGCCCTCCCGAGTTAGAAGGGGCCAAGAAAGCGGCCAGGGAAGGGGCCACACGTATGTTTTATTGACTGGCTGATGCCGGCGATCAGTCTGTAAATGGTACCCACTGGTTTGTTTCTCTTATATTCCTTCACTGCCCGGCCGCTCGCTTCAGCAAAGGCAAAGAGAAGATGAAAAGGGGCAAAGACGGCGAGCACAAGTAGGTGTCCTCTCTCCGCATGCTCGCGCTATCTCCTGGGCATAGCTGGCGGGGCGGAGCCGACCCCTGGGGCGCTCCTCCTCTGAAACTCTCAGCCACCAGCCGCCGGGCACAGGGCCCAGGGAAAACCAGCTCTCTCTCTCTCTCAGGGCTGCAGCTGGGAGGCTGGACAGTTTTCTAAAAGACGCGCCCTAGTTCTGACAGGAATTAAATCGGGGCAGTCCTAGCCTGCGTTATCCAGGACAGACGAGATGAGCATCATGGCCTTATCTCTTATGAACCTGTGGCCCCTCTCTTGGCAGTGTGAGCAGAGGGCCCCAGGTCAGAGTGGGCCTGGCGAGTGAGCGATCTCCTCTCCTCCTCTCCCTTTGGCAGCCCGGCCCTGGCAGAGTGGAAGCATGTTGGCAGAGCTCAGTGTAGGTGCTGGCCTGGGGGTCTTCGGTCTGCAGGGCTGTCAGCTGAGCACTGATCAAAGAAAGAGCCCAGGACCGGGGGCTTTTTTCCCAGCGAGACCCTGTTAGGGCCAAAAGTGGGGTTTGAGCCCGAGATCGTCAGTGCTAGAAGCATGAGCCTCTACTTATTGAGCTAAAGGAGTAGCTCCATTAGCTGGCAGCAGTAGGAGACTTTTATCTTCCTACAAGGACCAGCTGATAGAAAGGGACAAAGAACACACTTTCTCTGATGTGTGTTAAGAAATGGCACTAAGATGTTTCAAAGCCATATTCTGTTTCTCTGTTGTATCTGATCCAAGTCTCCCCCAGCTCTCTCCCAAGACAGACTCAAACTTGTTCTCCCTTATTTTAACATCCACGTTTTTCAGCTTTCCAATTCCATCCTGTTCAGAGTTGGCTTTTGCTGCAAGGACTTCCTAGCACTCCCTGGGGGCTAGAGAACAAACTCGGCAGCACTGCTCCGCCTGGATCCCTGGCTTTGTAGAGGCCAATCGGAAGGTGCCATTAGCTGGTTTCTGAGCTCTCCAGTTCAGCTTTGGTGACCATAGCTTACCGTGTCTGCGATGCCTTTGGCATGCCCAAGGTGAACGAGGTGATACGTTATGGTAGCATACGGTGCTAGCCCACCCTCTGGCCTGTCACCTTCTGGCTGGGTGAAAATGACTCCAGTGCAAAGCCCAGCTCACAACCTCACTGGATTGACTTGGTGCTGACTCTCTGCCCTGGAGAGAATTTCAATCCGCTCTGAAAAAAGGAATAGGAACAATACTGGTTCCTATGGCCCCGCACCTTGTACCAGGTTGGTATCGGATACTGACACTGGTACGAATGAGTGGAGGATTCTGATTTGGCAGCCTCAGGGCTGCTCTAATCTACACCTGGCTGCCCCTTGCCCCAAGGGGCCATGCTACTGTCTGTGGATGATTGCCAGTGTGCGTAGACATTCGGCCCACCAGCCCTGCCCTCAGCCAAGCACTCTGTGCTGGGTGGAGGTGACATAGAAGCAGTTATGGCGTTTCTGTGGCCATGCAAAGACTTGCATATGGAGGGGAAATCCTCAGGGGGGCCTGACTCACTGGCTTTGCTGGGTGAGGGTGTTAGATGGGGGTATGGGGGCCGGCCACTGGTTTTCAGCTGATGTCCTGTCTCTTTAAGGCACTATCATGGATGTTCGGTTTGAACGCAGGAGATGAAAGACGCCAGTGACCCCTCCCCCTCTCTCCCCCTCAAAAATGATGGTTAAAAAGTCAGTCAGCTGTGAATAATTCAGCGGCAGCCTGTAACCAGATCCAGGTCTAGGCCCCAGCTGGGACACAGGCTGTGGGGAGAGGTGGCCAGGACCCCCTGCACATACACATGCCCACAGGGTGCCTCTCTATCTGCACCCCCAGTGGGAGAGACAGGGAGGGGAACCTGGAGGCTGGATTTCAAAGTGACCCGAAAAAACCTCAGGCCGGAGCCCTTTGCAAAGTGCCGGTGCCACCTGCAATGACTGCGGAGCAGGCCCTGGCATCTCAGGTTCTCAGGCTCTCATCCAATATTCATTCAGGGATGGTATCAGCTCTCCACCGCCGCCCGCCCAGCCAGCTCCCTTCCCGTCCCCTCTTTGGGGGGTGGGAGGCTTAACCTTTCTGTAGTACAGCAAAGAGCCAGAGGCATTGGGAGCGGAGAATCAGCAGGAGATCCCCTCCTCGTCCACTCCCAAATCAACCCCAGGCCACCCCGGGAAACACAGCGCAGCCAGAGGCTTCATAGCACACACACACACTCCCCAGGCGGGCTCTGGCAGGGATGGCTGCTGCATGGCACCAGTAAAGCCGCCATCACACGCTCTAGCAGCCAGGTAGGTTCTCTCCTGTCTCTGCCGATCTCTCGGGGAAAGCCGGACTGTGGATTGTCAGCTGGTGAAGGTAGAACCTGGCCGTGCATGGAAATGGGGGGTCCAGGGAGGGGGGAGGTATTTGCCATCTCTCACTTTACCTTGACCTGAAAAGGTGACAGGTGGGACGTGGAGCGATGGGAGGGTTGGGGACAGGCGGGGGGAAGCGAGCTAGAGCGTTCTCTGTCCAACGAAACCCCTGTGAATTTATGTTGTTGGCAGCCACGAGGATATGCCAGTCCTGGATGCTTCTCTCTCTCATTCACTCTTTCTTTTTTCTCTGGAAAGTAGGCATTTTTCTAGCTCTTCCCTGTTGCCGTGTGACTGGCAGTTTGCTGGGTCCTCGCTCCCAGAACATGCAGCCTTTAAGAAAAAAGACCGAAAGAAGGGGAAATGTCCTCATTCGTTACTGGGAATGGAAGTAGTGGGGAAGGGATGCACGTGTGTGGCAGGTCCTAACCCTCAGCTCTTATTCATGGGGGAAGCTTCCTTTTCCTATAAACCTTACTCCGTGTTGATCAGCCAGGGCTGGGAACCCTCCTCCAGCAGGGGCTAGAAGATCCAGTAGTGGCCTTAAGGCAAGACATATTTTGGAGCCGCCATATGCACTGTGTCGCAGGGGAGCTGGCCCCTTTAAAAGAAGCAGATCCGGCTCCCCTGTGCCAGCACAAGGGTGTCCTCTGCTGACTTGATTCAGAGGGTGAGTGAATGAAGCAGAGAGCTGGGCTTGGGGATGAGGTCCCTGGAAAGAGTTGCAGAGGTCCCCAGGGAATGATGAGGGCAGCGGTGGAGCAATCATGACAGCCTCCTAGTGAAAAGATCAGACAATACAGGGGGCTATTCGTAGTCCTCCCTTGAAATATTTAGCAAAGCACTGGAGCACATAAGAACATAAGAATGGCCCTACTGGGTCAGACCAAAGGTCCATCTAGCCCAATATCCTATCCTCTGACAGTGGCCAATGCCATGTGCCCCAGAGGAAATGAACAGAACAGGGAATCATCAAGTGATCCATCCACTGTTGCCCATTCCCAGCTTCTGGCAAACAGAGGTTAGGGACACCATCCCTGCCCATCCTGACTAATAGCCATTGATGGACTTATCCTCCATATCTTGGCCTTCACAGCATCCACTGGCAAGGAGTTCCAACAGGTTGACTGTGCATTGTGTGAAGAAATACTGCCTTTTATTTGTTCTAAACCTGCTGCCCATATAATTTCATTTGGTGACCCCTAGTTCTGTGTTATGAGAAGGAGTAAATATCACTTCCTTTTTACTTTCTCCGCACCAGTCATGATTTACAGACCCTATTATATCCCCCACTTCGTTGCCTCTTTTCCAGGCTGAAAAGTCCCAGTCTTAATAATCTCTCCTTATATCAGAAGCTGTTCCATACCCTAATCATTTATTGCCCTTTTCATGAACTTTTCCCCAATTCCACATATTTATTTATTTTGAGGTGGGCGACCACATCTGCAACGCAAGTATTCAAGATGCGGGTGAACCATGGGTGTAATATGGAGCCAATATGATATTTCTATCTTATTATCTAATCCCTTTCATTAATGATCCCACGTGCAAACCTTCAAACCAGACCTTAAACCATCCCTATTCAACAGAAGGGCATAAGAACATGCTGAATCTGACACCGACTGTTTTAGGAGCATTATTTTCTTCTCTACAGGCAGCCCACCCGCAGTCTGCAACAATCCCCCGCCACTTCCACCCCCACCCCCACCCCCGTCACAGCACACGCCATCTGCCTTCTTTTATGTTCCCAAATTAAAACAAACCTTAATATTTAACAACATGGCTTCAGTGGCTGGTCATTATGTGCTAATCAGCTGCCAGTAAGCTGCTCTCTTGTACCACCCCTGGGCCGGAGGTGGCTTTGGGGTTTGGAGCAACTAATTAAAAAGAACTACATTTAATTACATCTGGAGGAATAATTGCAGTCCTGCCCAAAGGCTGAGAATCTGCTGCAGTTCTCCAGCTGCCAAGTGGAAGCAGGATGTTGGAGAGAAAGATGTTCTTGAAGCAAAAGCTCTTTGCAAGTTGAATACTAGAAAGTTGTTGTTATGCAGAGATCAGTACAGATTTATAAACTGCTTTTCAGTTCTACTCTTTCCTCAGTCACCTCCAGACAAACTCACACGTGGTGGAGTAACAGCAAGGAGAACTCTGGCTTTGTTTAACCCTTCTTACATCACTTTAGTCCCACTTAAACGCTGCATGGACGTGGGCGACAGGTCTTGTGCCTTGCCCCACTGCACGGGGTGAGTCTCACTCATCGTGAATGTACAAGTTATCCAATGAATCCTTTTTTCCCCGATCCTCATTGCTGGGAATGTATGTATGACCCGCAAGCAAATTCCTGCTCAGAGATTAGCAAACAAACTTCAGCCATTGGGTTCTTCACAAGTAGTTCACTCTATAGCTGCAGCTGTTTGCTCTTTGGTATTTGTGGCATAGGATTGGCCAGCTGTGCCATGTGGCCTTGTTTTTGCTTCTCGATGTCTGGCGAATAGTGAAGAATACTTTCTGATCCTGATTTCCAACTGAATCATTCTTGAAATGAAAAATTAATGAAACTTTCCAAATTCAGCACTATTTTCACCAAGATAACTAGTGCCCGTCCAAGACCAACAGCGGATAAAATGATTTCACAAGTAACAGTGAACCCCCAGCTACAGCTGGCTGAATAAGGGATTTTTTGGATTGCTGACAGTTCTGAAAAATTGAAACAAAAAATGGTTTCGGGTAGAAAAGATGTGAAACATTTTCAACATTTTTGGCAAATCAGTGTAAAAAAAATTGTTTTGGCTCAAGCTAAATGTTTTGTTCTACCCAAAATGAAATGTTTCGTTTCAATTTCAAGCATTTTTCAAGTTTTCTAATTGTTTTAAATTACATTAAATTTCTAAACTAAAAGTTGTTTCAAAGTGAAAAATCCAAACATTTCAATTTGAAAATGTTGAAATGAAACATTTTGATTTTTTTTAAATAGGGGAGGAGGTCGGTGCTTTGAAATGAACAATTTGGTGAAATCAACAGGAATTTGTGAAACCTTTTAGTCACATCAGAATTTTTCAGCTAAAAAATGTTGGTTGAAAAATTTCACCTAGCTCTTCCCTCAACTCAAACAACAGTGAAACCGATGAGCAAAAATACTTGCAATCAGTTGTGATATTACTTGACAAGCTCTGCATATTTATTATGCCACCTTATGAAATCAACCCAGTCTGCCGTGCTAATGTTGTCAGTGTATTAAAGAACTGTATTTTATTAACCCTGCATACCAAATTCTGTTCAGCCTGGGAGACGGTATATTAAATTATTGTTATGTCAGATTAGCATATTATACTGAACCAACCACAAACACCACTAAATCTTTGCCATGGCTGTCTATTTAAAATCACATTGGCTGTGTTTCAAACCCACTTTGTGCCTAGCTTTGCCTTGGTTGCATGTTGTAGTTTTAAATCAGATCTGTGACTGCAGGCAGCAAATATCTCCAACAGCCGGTGATGGGACACTAGATGGGGAGAGTTCTGAGTTACTACAGAGAATTCTTTCCCAGGTGTCTGGCTGCTGGGTCTTGCCCACATGCTCAGGGTCTAATGGATCACCATATTAGGGGTTGGGAAGGAATCTTCCTCCAGGTCAGATTTGGCAGAGACCCTGGAGGAGGGGGACAGAGTTCGCTTTCCTCTGCAGCATGGGGCACGGGTCACGTGCAGGTTTAAACTAGTGTAAATGGTGGATTCTCTGTAACTTTAAGTCTTTATACCATGATTTGAGGACTTCAGTGACTCAGCCAGAGGTTCTGGGTCTGTTACAGCAGTGAGTGGGTGAGGTTCTGTGGCCTGTGAGGTGCAGGAGGTCAGACTAGTTGATCTTGATGGTCCCTTCTGTCTTTAAAGTCTGTGAGTCTAAGGTAGCCAGGATACCCCCAGATCCCCATTTTTAATGCCATTATAAATCAGCAAGTGTTGACCACATAGTCTAGCAAGTGTTTTTTACTGGCAGGAATGTCGGTGGGGCTGATGAGTTTTCAGTGAATATTAACAGCAAGTGAATTTTGAACCCATAAGTGAGAATATTTATGCCAGAAACCTGAAACACTTTCATCCAATCGGGCAACATAAAAAATACCATGTGATCTGACGAAGTGGGTATTCACCCACAAAAGGTCATGCTCCAAAATGTCTGTTAGTCTCTAAGGTGCCACAGGATTCTTTGCTGCTTTTACAGATCCAGACTAACACGGCTACCCCTCTGATACATGTGATCTGTGTAGTCAATTCAAAGTAATCAACACATTTTGGCTTTCACGAGCCAGCTTCTCTGTGATTATAAATTGTTGCCGCTCCATTGCAGTGAATGGCACTCCAGGACAACTTGTGCCAGTTAAGGATCCAGCCCTGGATGCTGAATATTTGCAGGGAGCGGCTGGCAGACACACTGCAGGCCAAGTCTTATGGTTCAAAATGATTCAGGGTGAAAATTCCCCCTGGTGCAGAGACCAAGCACAACCGATGTGGGATGTCGGTGGTGCTTGGGGCTTGTGCTGGCCCCTCTGCATTGAGAAATCCACCCCCTGCTGACCTGTGGCTGGTAGGCAGCTTATGGACAAAAAGTCACATCGCTGACAGAGCACGTGGTGCATCACCATTGTCAATTTGGGGTGTCTTGGCACCATTTCAGCCTGGTGTTTTAGTCCCAGTTTGGGGGTATTCTGGCTCTAGCCTGGGACAGACTAATTAATATTTAACCCTCCAAGTGGACTATTTTAGCTGATATTTTCACCTTAGTTTGGGGTGTGGGTACTCAGCAAGAGAGGCAGAGTGGTCTAGTTGATGAAGCACTGGACTGGGACTCAGGAAAGCTGGGTTCTATTCCTTCCTCTTCTGCTGGGTGACCCTGGGTAAATGACATTGCTGCTCTGTGCCTCTGTTTCCCCATCTGTGACATGGGGCTGATGATACTGACCCCCTCTGTAAAACACTCTGACATCTACTGATGAAAATCTAGATGGCATCTGAGTCCCAGAGCAGAACGTCCTAGTTTTGGGTAGGTTAATCCCCGGAGTGGTCTTCTGTCCAGAAATGCCCAGACAAAATTATCTGTAACTACCAGATTCAATGAGTTCTGCCTTCTGCCCCCACTTCTTGCAGAGCTGGGAAAGGAGTCTTTTCAGCCATGAAGCTGGGCAAGATACGGCCCCCAAAGGAGGACCCTCACCGAAAGCAAGGTACGTGCAGCTGTGCAGAGCTGGGCCCTGGTTGGGTGAGAATACGTCAAAGTCTGGGTGTCCAGGCAGCTGCTGGTTGAGCTGGCAGTGACATAATGAACTTGTGCTGTTCCATTGCTTCTTCATGTTGTATATTGCAGACGGACTGGGGGGCCCAGGAGAGAGAGGGTGAATCTCTAAAAATAATTCATCTTTTTTTAAAATGTTCCATTTTTCATCAAAAGCAAACTAAACCCTCATTCTAAAGGTTTTTTTTTCTTTCCCTTTCTTCCCCCTGGAAAATATGAGGGGAGGAAAACAGATTGGTTTGTTTTTTCATTTTCTCTCGGTTCAAATCAAAACAATTTTTTTCATTCAGATGAAAATATTTTCCGTGGAAAATCCTTAGCATTTGCCAGCCAGCCCGAATGATTGATAGGCGGACAGATCTGTAGGCATGCTTAGGATTTTTCCCCATGCGTGCAGACATCAATGGAGCCACAGGAAAGGGATTGGTAGGAAAAATGAGACATAAAAGATGTTACAAGGAGGGAGATGAAAATTGTTCTCCTTAACCCCTGAGGACAGGACAGAAAGCAGTGGGCTTAAATTACAGCAAGGGAGGTTTGGGTTGGCCATTAGGAAATAATTCCCAACTCTCAGGGTGGTTAAGCACTGGAACAAATTACCTAGAGAGGTTGTGGTATCTCTGTCATTGGAGGTTTTTAAGAGCAGGTTGGACAAACACCTGTTAGGGATGGGTTAGTTATTACTTAGTCCTGCCTTGAGCACAGGGGACTGGCCTGGATGACCTCAAGAGGTCCCTTCCACTCCTATACTTCTCTGATTAGCGTTTTGGAGAAGGAAGGCGCTATAGAAATACGATACTGATTCACACCTCGGCACCTGCCCTGCATCGCTGTTCAAAATACATGGGAGCTAAGACAAGGGAGCGTTGATCTCTGGCCAGGAAGCACGGGTGAGGACAGGCTGGACCTTCTCTTCCTGGCTGATGTTGCATCTCGGCTGTAGGGGCTGGGCACCATGTGCAGCATCAGTGCAGGGTATAATGGAGGAACATCCTGTCCCCATCCATCCATTTCTGCCCCAGTGCTGTGGCTCTGTGTTACCAGCTGCAGATGCCTCTCTGCTTACGTAACCGTGGCAGCTCAAGAGGGCTCTAGCGAGCTCGCCTGGCTTAGGTGTAATTACCATGTCACCTCGGTGCTGGCAGCTGAAAGGCCAGGAGATGTGTATGTTGCACCCTGTGCTTACAAGGCCGCTTGCCTTGCATTGCGCTAATATCGAAATGCACTGTGCAGTACTTACTGTGTTACTAGTGGGTCGAACAGTCACGTGTGATCCAAGCGGGCGCTGTCACACAATAGGTTAGTGCTCTGTAATGCAGCCTCCTTTGCAACGAAACAAGGATGAGAAGAGAAGCATCGGACTGGCCAGTGGGAATAAACGGAGCAATGGTGCATCCAGCACAGTGTCAAACCTTCTTCCCACCACACCAGACAGATCACTGGGCCCTCTGCTTGGTGTCCCGCCCCATTCTGTACCAAAGCTGGTCCATCTTATCCAGTATCCCAGACTGGAGCAGACCTAGCACTTGTCTAGCTTGGCTTAGTGACGGTTCAGTGTAGACATGACAATGAGTTTCTGAAAGCTCTAATCCCTGGGAGGGGGCAGGGTAGTTTAACATAGTGCTGGAAGATGTAACTAGGGACCATGATGTGGAATTGGGAAAAGGAAACTCAAGATAAATATCACAACAATCTTCATCGCAGAGATTGATGGGTTAGGCTGTGGAATAGGCTCCCAGGAGAAATGGTAGAAAGAAGCCCCTTTGCAGGAAACATTTCAAACTAGACCAGATAAGACATGTGCTGTAGGGAACGAGCCTGGGGAAAATGGCCTAGATGTTCGAAAGGAAGAAAGGAGAGTAGCAAAATACGGACTGTGGACTTCAGAAAAGAAGATTTTGATTCCCTCAAGGAATGGATGAGCTGGATCCCCTGAGAGGCTAATGTGAGGGGAAAGGAGTCCAGGAGAACTGGCTGTATTTTAAAGAAGCCTTATTGAGGGCACAGGAGCGAACCATCCCGATGTGCAGAAAGAACGACCAGTTTGGCGTAACAGAGAAATCTTTGATGAGCTTAAACACAAAAAGGAAGCTTACAAGAAGTGGAAAGTTGGACAGATGACTAGGGAGGAGAATAAAAATATTCCTCGAGCATGCAGCTGTATAATCAGAAAGGCCAAAGCACAACTGGAGCTCCTGCTAACAACGGATGTGAAGGGTAACAAGAAGGGTTTCTACAGGTGTGTTAGCAACAAGAAGACGGTCAGGGGAAGTGTGGGACCCTTACTGAATGGGGGAGGCAACCTAGTGACAGGTGATGTGGAAAAAGCTGAAGTACTCAATGCTTTTTTTGCCTTGTCTTCATGGACAAGGTCAGTTCCCACACTGCTGCACTGGGCAACACAGTGTGGGGAGGAGATGAGCAGCCCTCAGTGGTGAAAGAACGGATTCAGGACTATTTAGAAAAGCTGGACGTGCACAAGTCCATGGGTCCAGATCTAATTCAGCCGAGGGGGCTGAGGGAGTTGGCTGATGTGATTGCAGAGCCATTGGCCATTATCTTTGAAAACTCATGGCGATCAGGGGAGGTCCTGGACAACTGGAAAAAGGCAAATATAGTACCCAGCTTTAAAAAAGGGAAGAAGGAGAATCTGGGGAACTACAGACCAGTCAGCCTCACCTCAGTCCCTGGAAAAATCACGGAGCAGGTCCTCAAGGAATGTATTTTGAAGCACTTGGAGGAAAGGAAGGTGATCAGGAACAGTTAACATGGATTCACCAAGGGCAAGTCATGCCTGAGCAACCTGATTGCCTTCTATGATAAGATAACTGGCTCTGTGAATATGGGGAAAATGGTGGACATGATATATCTTGACTTTAGCAAAGCTTTTGATACGGTCTCCCACAGTATTCTTGCCAGCAAGTTAAAGAAGTATGGATTGGAAGAGTGAACTATAAGGTGGATAGAAAGCTGGCTAGATTGTCGGGCTCAATGAGTAGTGATCAAAGGTTCGATGTCTAGCTGGCAGCCGGTATCAAGCAGAGTGCCCCAGGGATCAGTCCTGGGGCTGATTTTGTTCAACATCTTCATTAATGATCAGGATGATGGGATGGATTGCACTCTCAGCAAGTTCGTGGATTAGTCTAAAATGTGGGAAGAGGTAGATACACTGGGGGGTAGGGATAGGGTCCAGAGTGACCTAGATAAACTGGAGGATTGGGCCAAAAGAAATCTGATGAGGTTCAACAAGGACAAGTGCAGAGTCCTGCACTTAGGACAGAAGCTACAGGCTAGGGACCAACTGGCTAAGCAGCAGTTCTGCAGAAAAGGACCTGAGAATTACCGTGGACGAGAGGCTGGATATGAGTCAATAGTGTGTGCCCTATTGCCAAGAAGAATAACAGCACATTGGGCTGTATTAGTAGGAGTATTGCCAGCAGATCCAGGGAAGTGACTATTCCCCTCTATTCAGCACTGGTGAGGCCACATCTGGAGTATAGCATCCAGTTTGGGGCCCCCCAATACAGAAAGGATGTGGACAAATTGGAGAGAGTCCTGCGGAGGGTAACAAAAATGATTAGGGGGTTGGGGCACATGACTTACGAGGAGAGTCTGAGGGAACTTGTCTAATTTAGTCTGCAGAAGAGAACAGTGAGGCGGGATTTGATAGCAGGCTTCAGCTACCTGCAGGGGGTTCCAAAGAGGATGGAGCTCGGCTCTTCTCAATGGTGGCAGATGACAGAACAAGGAGCAATTGTTTCAAGTTGCAGTGGGGGACGTCTAGGTTGGATATTAGGGAAAACTATTTCACTAGGAGAGTGGTGAAGCACTGGAATGGGTTCCCTAGGGAGGTGGCGGAAACTCCAGCCTTAGAGGTTTTTAAGGCCCTGCTTGACAAAGCCTTGACTGGGATAATTTAGTTGGTGTTGGTCCTGCTTTGAGCAGGGGGTTGGACTAGATGTTGTCCTGAGGTCTCTTCCAACCCTAATCTTCTATGATTCTATGATTCCCCCATCTCAAACATCTAAGATGTAGTCTGGTATTCCACTTTCTGCCATCTCCAAACAGACAAACGGTCCATCCAGTTCAGCATCTCACCTCATATTATACAGGAACTGCCTCTATCCCTCTTTATGCCACTTTGCGCCACATCTGCAGTCCATGAAGTCTGGTATGCTTTCTCTGGCTGTAGCCAGTGCCAGGTGCTTTAGGGGAGAACATGGGACCCCCACACACACCCATCATACATCTAATTGAGCAACACTAAACCATAGGGAGAAATTCTTCTTGATCCACCATGTCCTGAATTATGAGATTTGCTAGCTTCTCTAACTCTTCTCCTAGCCAGTGTAACTGCAGATATTATGCTAATTTCCATGTTTCTGATCCTTTATGGTTTTTAATCTCCTAAGATATTTGCCTCCATAACATCGTACAGCAGCAAATGTCACAGGTTAATTATATGCAGCACAAAAGCATACGTCCTCTCTCTCGGTTTGAAAACTGTTCCCTGTAATTTGATACAGTGACTCTTGCCTTTGCATTCTGGGTTGGAGGAATAGGAGTTACTGACTGGCCTTCGCTGAGCCGTTCGGTATTTATCGTGTTATTATATAGAGGAGACATGGGCACCAGGGAAATTCATGCTTTTGTCTGTGTTCATGTGCATCCATCAGATGAACCTGCCATTCTGGAGACAGAAGACCTGGACTGGAAAGCCATGCGACTCGGAGGAGGCCTCGACCCAGACACCATTTCTCTGGCTTCGGTCACAGCTGTTACCACCAATGTGTCGAATAAGAGGTGAGGGAAGAATGTGAGCCAATACGAGACAGGAAGTGACATCACACATCCCACAGTCCAGATGCATATTCCGCTTGCGTTGGGGGGTGGGGTGGGGGGAGGGTAATGAGCCAGGGATGGCTCATCACCCTGATGGCTCTTTAAAGACCTGCCTGATAGTTTGCCACCTGCAAAAGGCAAAACTCAGGGCAGGGCTGAGGGTGGGGGTTCATATCGCTTACATCCAGAGAGAGAGGCGGGAAGAGGCTCTACAACTTTGCAAATAGTTTGTCAAGGGCTCCGCATCTGCAGCAGCCAGAATACACTGTTCCTTTCTTTGTTTTATGACCATTAATTTTTTGCCCCCTTCAAAGGTCAAAGCCTGACATTAAAATGGAGCCCAGTGCTGGCCGGCCAATGGATTACCAAGTAAGTGGAGCCACTGTGAGCCCTTTCCTACCCTCCACATGCTCCTGGGGCTAGAGGCTGGGGGGGAGGGGGGGCAGAATGCCCTGCTGGAGAGATTAAAAGAGGGAGGGGGAGGAGAAGACTCCCTGAGAACATTTGGGGAAATCTCCCAACTCAGCCGTCTGCCTCGCCGCTGTCAGGCCGGTTGGGAAGTTTATTGCGCACAGGCTAGAAAACGGTGCACACCAGCGGCTAAGGAAAGGCTGAGGATGCTCAGGCCAGACATTTTCCAGAAGGGAAGAGAAGACTCATTCAAGCAGCCCGAGAGAGGGTCCTTTGATTAGGAGAGGGGCAGAGGCCCAGCCCCACCTTGTGAACTGAGCTGCACACCCCACCCCATCCCAACCGAGCAGCTGGCAGGTCAGGCCGTGGGGCCGAAGGCGCGGGACAGAAACGGTGATGCCCAGGTTCCATTTATTTACAGAGCGTGTCTTCATTTCTGTTTGTCCCGGCCTGCTGGGGGACTCCCTGGTCGGAAAGGCCAGGACGTAACTTACGGCTAGGGTCTGACACGGAGACCTCTGAAGCAGGCTCCTGTCTGTCATAGGTAGCTACAAGAAGATCCCTTTAGGGCTCGGGAACATTACTTGAAAGCTTGGGTGAGTGGCCACAAAAACTTTATTTATTCCTCCTTATCGGAAAGGGTCACCAAGCCACATCTCATGATCTGTGGCTGGGCTAAAGACTGGAGCTTGTCACTGTGACTATTTCTCAAGATGATGTATTGACCGTAGGAAGCACAGGATTGAGACCATCAAGGATTCACTCTTGGGACCGTCAGCCTCCATAGTCCCAGGTCTCTAGCATCCTCTGAATTAAAGGCGCAGATGTGTGCCAGAAAAGGGCTGACATCTGCATGATCCCATGCTTTCCATCTTCCCCATGTTTCCAGTAGAGGGTGACAATGCCCGGCTATCCATGTGCAGATACGGCACTTCACCTACCCACCTAGGGGTCTGGTCATTCTGAATGACCCTTCTGAAACAGCCTCAGGAGGGCAGCTCATGCCAGGGAGTCCTGGAGAAGTCTGTCTGCTGACTGATTCCTGGATTGTATTCGTGGTCCTTTGCAAATACCATGCAGCTGCCTAGAGAACCCTCAAACGTCTAGATCACAGCTGGTCAGGAGAAAGGGACATGAGTGACTCGATTGGCCACAGGTGGACTTGTTGAGCATTCCACCAAACGGGAGAATGCCCCAGGAGGGCATCGCCGGTGGATTGCCAGTCCCACACAGGAGCAGCAGCACAAATAAAATTAGGCAAATACAACAGAGACATAAACTGAAGAGCTTTGACTATAAACTGAACCGGATCGTGAGGCTAATGGAGAGCCAGTGTAGCTGGGGTAATGGAAGTATCAAGGGGTACAGGGGACATGCAGCTTGCTGGTAAATTCTGAACAAGTCACAAGCAAGAGATGGAAAGAGCAGGCAGTCCAGCTGGGAGATCCTTGCGATCCTGCAAGGGCAAGGGAGACGTGGTGTATGGGACGGGTTGGGTCACAGAAACCCCTTTGGGACTGCCATCCGATGTGCTGAGCCTGCCTCTAAGCCCGTTTTTCCTGGAAGCTTGGGACTTCAGTGCCCTGCCTGGTGTGCCAGACACGCTAGCCTTCTACAAACACAGACCCAGGTCTGAACCACATCCCCCAAAAGCTGCAGGCTTAACTGAAAACACTTAAGAAGTGCTCCTGTCTCCAACACCCCGATGCCCAGTTCCCAATGGGGTCCAAACCCCAAATAAATCAATTTTACCCTCTGTAAAGTTTATACAGGATAAACTCATAAATTGTCCGCCCTCTATAACACTGATAGAGAGATATGCACAGGTGTTTCCCCCTCTCCCAGGTATTAATACATACTCTGGATTAATTAATAAGTAAAAAGCGATTTTATTATATACAGAAAGTAGGATTTAAGTGGTTCCAAGGAATAAGACATAACAAAGTGAATTACCAAGCAAAATAAAATAAAACATGCAAGTCTACGCCTAATACAGTAAGAAAGTGATAGATAAAATCTCACCCTCAGAGATGTTCCAATAAGCTTCTTTTACAGACTAGCCTCCTTCTAGCCTGGGTCCGGCAATCACTCCCACCCCTGTGGTTACTGTCCTTTATTCTAGTTTCTTTTAGGTATCCTTTGGGGGTGGAGAGGCTGTCTCTTGAGCCAGCTGAAGACCAAATGGAGGGGTCTCCCAGGACTTTATATAGTTTCTCTCTCGTGGGTGGACACTCTTCCCTCCCCCTGTGTAGAATCCCAACTACAAGATGGAGTTTTGGAGTCACATGGGCAAGTCACATGTCCATGCATGACTCAGCACTTTACAGGCGACAGCCATTGCTGACATGCTACCTTGAACGTCCCCAGGTAGACTTCTTAGGTCGATCGGAGTCTTCCAAGGTCCATTATCCATTAAGTGTTTCTTGATCGGGCACTTAACTTGCACATTCCTTTTTCAGGAAGCTGACCAAATGCCTTACTAAGGCTACTTAAAAACAAACAAGTACATGGTCAATATTCATAACTTTGAACACAAAAATGATACATGCACACAAATAGGATGAATAGATTCAGTAGATCACAACCTTCGCAGAGATGAGTTACATGGCATACACAGACAGGGCCGGCGCTTCCGTTTAGGTGACCTAGGCGGTCGCCTAGGGCACCAGGATTTGGGAGGGCTGCAGACTGCCCGGTGGACCTCCCACAGGCATTCTTGTGGACGGTCCTCTGGTCCCGCAGCTCCGATGGACCTCCCGCAGCCGTTCCTGTGGACGGTCCTTTGGTCCCACAGCTCTGGTGGACCTCCCACAAGCATTCCTGCAGAGAGTCCGCTGGTCCCGCAGCTCCGGTGGAGCATTTGTAGGCACGCCTGCGGGAGGTCCACCGGAGCCGCGAGACCAGTGAGCCAGCCCTGCGCCTAGGGTGCCAAAAACCCTGGCACCGCTCCTGTACGCATATCTCCGTAAAGCATTATGGGGTGGGACATCACAGCGTAGTCTGGAATGGAGAAGATCACGAGAGCGTGGAGGCATGACTTAGTCTAGAAGGGCTCATCTCTGAGGTGTAGAAGAGCTGGCAGCGACAAAACGCAGTCGGGGCGCATGGGGCTAGTTTGCTAACCCTCAGTAGATCTTTTCTCCATAACAAACTGGCTTTTGCTGAACGCCTAAAAATTGTAGGAAATCAGTTACATGTGAGGACCACAGTCCCTAAACCAGTGTGACCCGGGTGTGAACCAGTGGAGAGTGTCCATACACAAAGCCGCACCGGCCAAGCTAAATCGGTTTAACTTCACTCCATTAGTGAAATGAGAGCAACTTCATGACCCAGGCCTCAGAGGACAGGCCCTGGCCTAAATAAGCTCACGTCCACTCCAGACCAGGGTGTGACAACATCAGCAGCATGGTGGGAGGGGAGCTGACCCTGTCTGGGGTCTCCAGGGCTGTTGCTGTGGCATCTTCCCGCTAGCACTGATTTCACATCAGCAGGCGGATGCTGGCCAGTGGGTACCGCGGAGAAGCGACAAACCCAGCTCTCACAAGGGTGGGTGTCCATATCTCCCTTCCCCAGGTGAGCATCACAGTCATTGAGGCCCGGCAGCTAGTAGGCCTGAACATGGACCCCGTGGTGTGCGTGGAGGTGGGGGAAGAGAAGAAATACACATCCATGAAGGAGTCAACCAACTGCCCCTACTACAACGAGGTGAGCTGGCCTCTCCCCAGACCTGACTCTGGGCTTGGTGTGCCGAGCCACACGCCTTAGCTGTAGGCAGATGAAGGGACCGCTGAGCTGGGTGTTTGCCTTCTTGGGTCAAGGTTAGCCGAAGATAAAGGTGGAATCTAGTCACTGACACAGGATACCTCACTGGCAATACCCTGGGCTTGGAGAAGTGCTGCCTTGCTGCCTAACAAGCCAAATACTTGAGATTAAATGCCCCTCCTGTACTGCTCCATGGGCCTGGTGGGACTAGCTGCCCAGGGCAGGATAGACCATGGGGCCTGCCCCACGTTCCAGCAGAATGCTGGCTCATCAGAGCACACCAGTACTACAGAAAGTGGCTTGCTTGGCTGTGGGCTTTCCATGCGAACGAGGCAGTGCCTGACCCAGAGTCTGTCCACTCTGAACACACGTGTCCTTGTGTTCGGGATGGGTCTGTGAGTGCCTGGGACATGGGCAGTCACGCCAGTGTTTGGAGCAGGAGTCAATAGCCAGGAATCAGAGCACAGGCTTAGGATCCTAACAAGCGCAGTCAGGACCAACAGTCACAGCAGGGTCAAACCTGAGGCTGGGAGTAGCGGAGGAGTTTGCCGTCAGGTTCCAGGCTAGGGTCGACGCCAAGGGTCTGAGTTCAAGTCAGGTTTCAGGGTCTGGGTCAGGAAGCAAAGTTCAAATCAAGCTGGAAGCCAGTTCAGGAGTAGGACTGGTCCTGGCATATGCAAGAGATCCACCATGTTGCATGGACACATCTTGGACCGCCCCTAGGGAGCCGATAAGGAGACAGGAGGCTGCTGCCTATCACAACCCTTGAGGCAGGGACTTCCTGTGGTCTGTGTCCACCGTGAGTCACGGGCAGTAGAGCGTGAGCTAGTTACAGCTGCTCTGGGTGACAGCCTAGCACTGTTGCTTCCCCGGTGGTTCTGCAGCCGCAGGTTCTAGATGTCAGAATTGGAGTGAGGAAAGGCTGGAAACAAGCAACCAAAGCACTATCGGAGCCAGGGGCAAATGCTTGGAGCAGCCTGTCTGCTGACTCTTCCACCTGTGCTTGTTAGGTCACCCTGAGCCTGGTTCTGCTACAGGCCCTGCTTCCTGACAGGGTCAGGGGGATGGAATTCAGAACCAGAACCCACCTGCCCCGACAGCATGTGTGCGACCAGGATGAGCAAAAACCCAATGCCTCGAAGTGCTTTTACAAAGAGAGAAAGTGTCTGTTTGCTTGATCTAGGTTGAATTTACTGACCATCGTCCCATTTACCCAGTTTTCATAGTGGATCATATTTTCCATTCCATTTGACCACAAACACTGTCATTGTCTAATTTGGATCTTCCTTCCCCTCCCCCCTCCACCTCCCCAGCAACTTCTGTCGCCCAGAGCCAGTCCCATGTGACGGTTGTCTCCGGTAACGAGGGCTGGTCATTGGCAGCCATTTTGATGTTCCCTCCCTCTGTTCCCCATCCCTTATGGCTTTCCTTTCCTTTGCAGTACTTCGTCTTTGATTTCCACGTGCCCTTGGACGTCATGTTCGACAAAATCATCAAACTGTCGGTAAGCATGCGTGAGCAAGTGCATGAGCGTGTGCATGTGAGGCGTATGCGCATGTGACGTGCATGAGCAAGCACGTGTGCCCTTTCACTGCCCTGTCCGAGTATTGGTGGAGAGAGCCCGTTTCACCTGCCTGTGGCATTTGCAGGGAAGGAGAGCTCAGGAAGGAGCTGGGGGATGCCTCTGTCAGCCACTGTGCAAGCTTCCCTGACCAAGAGCTTTGCTGGTGCCCCTCCGTCCTGGCCCCCAGCCCCCTCTGCTAGTCCAGGGCCCTCCATTATTCCAGGCCTGGGTACGCCCATGCAGGGCTCACTTGTAGACTAGAGCACATGCTGCAGTTCCAGTCTCAGCACCTCATGTCCAGCCAGTTCACCTTAGCCCCATCCTGCTCTTCCAGTCCGGTCACATGCCGCTCAGCATCCCCCTGCCATTCCAGTCCTCGGCAGAGACACTGGGTTTCGCAGTCTGTGAGCACACGCTCAAGAGAGACTTAGAGAACCACCACTCCCCACGTACTCATCTTGTTTATGACTTTCCCAGATCTGGGAGGCTGAATCCTTGCTCTGGGATCTGCTGCCCCACTCCCCGCACGGCTGGGCTTGGGGGCGGCACAGGAGCTTAGTGCGTACTGACTCGGTTGTGCCTTTGTTGATTGAAAGGTCATCCACTCTAAGAACCTCTTGCGCAGTGGGACCTTGGTGGGCTCCTTCAAAATGGATGTTGGGACTGTTTACACGCAGCCTGGTACGTAGCAGTGGCTTGGGGAGGGGAGGTTCATGGCTGGGGCGAGCTCTGTGCTCAAACCCCACGTCGTTAACAGAGGGGTTTGCCTCCCTGTGGGTCAGTTGAAATGGAGAGAAGGGGATAGGCGCTTCAGGCTTTATCAGCGCTTGTTCGGAATGGCTGCTGTGCTCACGAGCGATGTGCTGACAAAACCTTCGGGCCGCCCCCGTCCCACGGTGTGTTCGTTTCTGCCACGTCAGTGACGGAAGAAGCTGTTTGATAGGCCCGTCAGGGAAATGTCGCCGCGTCTGCTTTCTCCCCTCAACAAGAAATGTTACTATTGGGACTTATTTGGCCCGTTCCTCCAGCTGGCAAGGCAGGGTGGTGACGCTTCTCAGGGCTATCCAGGGCTGCGAGGCACCTCACTACCACCTGCCAGGCTCAGGTCCCTGAATCCACCAGCCCCTGGCAATTCAAGCACACCCCACCCATCCGACCCGGGCTCTGCTGTCTCTCCACAGGTTAGCAATAGGCACATCCTGAGCCCTCCAAGCATCCCCTGGAGCACCAGGCTCCTGGTCCACTGGACACTCCCCGTATTTACAGATATGCTGTTCCCAAAGGACTAGGACACCTGTTGGGATCCCCTCTGAGACTTTTCCCACTCGGCTTACCCAGAACACCTTGTCCAGTTCTGGGAGGACACTTCGTCCAGCTCCGCTGGGATCCAAAACACTCTGTTTGCCTCTGGAGTTCCTCGGTCTGGTTCCTTTATTTGGCACACAGCAAAGCTTCACTGGGTTGATCAGACTCAAGCATCGGGGGTGGGTATAGGACGTACCACACATCCGAAGTTCCAGACAACTCTTCCTTTCGATATATTTACACATTGTGTTGCAATTGCTCTACATTAGCGCTGTAGTAAGTGAAGGCCCTGATAAAGGCCCAGTAGGAGGCCTGAGGCCTGAACTAAAGTAATGGTCAAGACTTAGCTAAAAGCAAAGTCAAGCTGTGAGCTGGAAGCCTGCACTGTTCACAGAAATTGGCAAGGAAAGGGCTGATGTTGCATAAACATATATTCACCTAGCATATTGAAGTATAAACACGGTACCAGAACACCCTATACTGGAACATTCCATAGATAATGGGGAACAGGCCGACCCATCCCAATGACAGGGACAAAAGGGTAATATGATGGCTAGAGTTGTTTTGTTCGAACCAACATGTACAAGGTGAGAGGTGGCACCTGACTACGTAGAAGGGTTGTACTTGGCTATGTAGAGGGGTTGCATCTCAATACGTCAGGAGTGATGTGTAATGTGTTTGTACCTGTGTATAAGAATGCATCTCTGGGGCGGTGTCTGGGTCCGGCCGAGGGGGCAGTGGAAAGTCCCGCCACTGCCTGAGCCGAGTCCATTGTCAAGAGGCACTTTCTCGTAGTTTGCCCTGAATTAGGTTAAGAAACCTACAGGGAACTGCAATTGTATCCATAAGACAATAAACCTGGCCAACGTGCCTTCGTACCTTACTAGACTCTGTGGTTATTGGGAGTTCTCGCAGAGACTGTTGTGTCAGCTATCTGCAGAGCTGGGGCAAGAGGGAACACACGCACGCAGCCGAGTGATACCAACAAGGAGAGAGCAGAGCACCACACCGGTAGCATCTGGCAACACCTTTGACAACACTCAGCTGCGTGCGTGTGTTCCCTCTTGTGCGCTGCCCCAGCTCTGCAGATAGCTGACACAACAAACTCGACGAGAACCCCCAATAACCACAGAGTCTAATAAGGTACGAAGGCACGTCGGCCAGGTTTATTGTCTTGGACACAATTGCAATTCCCTGTAGGTTTCTTAGCCTAATTCAGGGCATACTACGAGAAAGTGCCTCTTGACAATGGACTCGGCTCAGGCAGTGGCGGGACTTTCCACTGCCCCCTCGGCCAGACCCAGACACCGCCCCAGGGATGCATTCTTATACACAGGTACAAACACGTTACACATCACTCCTGACGTATTGAGGTGCAACCCCTCTACGTAGTCAGGTGCCACCTCTCACCTTGTACATGTTGGTTCGAACAAAACAACTCTAGCCATCATATTACCCTTTTGCCCCGGTCATTGGGATGGGTCGGCCTGTTCCCCGTTATCTATGGAATGTTCCAGTATAGGGTGTTCTGGTACCGTGTTTATACTTCAATATGCTAGGTGAATATATGTTTATGCAACATCAGCCCTTTCCTTGCCAATTTCTGTGAACAGGGCCGGCTTCCAGCTCACAGCTTGACTTTGCTTTTAGCTAAGTCTTGACCATTACTTTAGTTCAGGCCTCAGGCCTCCTACTGGGCCTTTATCAGGGCCTTCACTTACTACAAGCGCTTCTCAAACTTCAGCAATCTGAGGATCCCCATTTTGATTTAAAATTTTTCGCGGACCCCCAAGCCTCCCACTCAGTCCCAGGCCCTGCCCCCACTCCACCCCTTCTCCCAAGGCCCCACCCCTGCCTCACTTCTTCCTGCCCCCCATACCCCCCTGCCCCTCCTCTTTCCCACCTCTTTCCACCCCCTCCCCTGAGTGTGTCCCATCCCCGCTCCTCCTCCTCCCTCTCAGCACCTCCTACATGCCACTGAACGCCCGATCCCTGGTGTGCATGAGGCACTGTGGGGGAGATGGAGGAGTTGATCAGTGGAGTCAGCGGCTCGGGACATGATTCCGCTCCCTCCCCTGAGTGAGTCCCGTCCCCACTCCTCCCAGCACCTCCTGCACACCGTGGAAGAGCAGTTCTCCAGCGTGCAAGAGGCACTGGGAGAGAGAGGGGAGGAGGAGGAGCTGATCAGCAAGGCCCGCGGAACCCAGTTTGAGAAACACTGCTCTACATTACTCCACACATATTGGGCTTGGCTTGGTTACTTTGCAGGAACCAGGCCCTGTACAGCGTGCTCTGTCCATGTGCTGTTCGTGGGAAACCTGAGCTTTGCATTCCAAGTTTCTCTTGTCCATATTCCCAGCTGTTTTTCTTAGCGAGCACAGACCTCCTAACTCCCTATTTACAGCTTAACCTTCCTTTCACCTCCCCAGTTATGCCAGCTAAGAAATGAGGCAAGTTACTTATGCCAAACTAGGCCGAGGGCACCTCAGCTTAGCAGTCCCATCTCCGGATCACTCGCAGCACATTGCTAAGCCCTGTATGCAATGCAGTTGTAGCCGGGGCAGTCCCAGGATATTAGAGACAAGGTGGGGGAGGGAATATCTTTTATGGGACTGACATCTCTCCCCAACAGAAGTTGGTCCAATTATGCTTATACCCAAATAAATCTGTTAGTCTTTATGGTGCCACTGGACTCCTTGTTGTTATTGTGGATATTGACTAACACGGCTACCCCCTGATACGTCTTCTCTAAGGAGGTTTAGCTCATTCAAAATCTTTCTCCCAGGTTGGCTGTGATCCCTTTTTATGTTCTCAGCTTGTCTCCTAGGGGAAGGAAACCATGTGTCCCCTTGCATTCTCCTGATCTATCTGACTAATTCTGCAATTCTCCTGTTGTGTCTTCCTTCCTGGAAACTTTGAGATCTCTTGTCTCCGCAGTCTTGATAAGCTGATGGTTCTATATGCAAAGAGCCTTACATCCTAAGATACAACATGCGCAATGGTCAGCCAAGGAAAGATAAGTGTCTCCTAACCCTGCCTGAACAGAACCTGTTTGTCACCTTCAGCTGACCTGTCTTAACTTACATACCTTAAGAACATAGTTTTTAGTATAGATACTTAACTTGTTAAATAGGATCCTTACATACATTCCTTACATACATAGCTGTTGGTAGAGACCTCACATGCCACCCTTTGGCCCATTATTATGTAGACGTCAGATCCAGGGGATCCATATAAACCCCTACACACCACTTATACCTTCCGCCAGTTGGCATCAAGTGGTCCCTGACTCCCAGGGCTTATCTAGACTCATAAGTCACAGTGGGCTTGCCTTGGAAGGAGATAAGTCATAGCTAACACATTTAAGAAATCGCTAAAAGGGGCCTAAAATTACTTTTTTTCTACACAAAATAATGGTGCAATTTTAAGGCGCAATAAGTCACAATATGCCAAAGGTTGTATCCCATTGGAAAAGGCTCTGCACTTGGTTTTCCTGTAGTCCATGGCCCTTTCACTCTGCTCTGGCACCGTGAAAGGGCCTGGACCATCAGGTGTACTTGAGAATCAAGCCCCAGAATGTTCCCATCGCTAATCGCTGCACTTCACAAGGAGTGGACCACCACTCTACCTCTTGTCTAGGAATGAATCTCACCCATCCGGCACCTTGGCTGGTGTGAAACTGGGAAGAAATGGCACATTTGGGGCAGGGTCAGAGGAAACCTATTTGTGGCAGATTGATTTTTTTTTAAACTGACAGCAGCTTTAGCATGTTAGTGGTTGTCCCGGCTGAGCTGGATTGGTGGGCAGAGTGCAGGTGAAACAAGTGAAAGGGTGTGAAAAATGCATTTGATAAGGTCACTCCGTGGTTTATCTATCATATGGGTATCGCCTCCACTGAGAAGCTATGGGCACTTCACAAAACTCTGATATAGTTCTCAAAATATATAGGCATTGGAGTGGGCTCAGGAGAGCTTCACATTACAGGCAGCTAGTATTTTACAGGCTAGATCATTGGGATTTTCATCTTTGAGAAAGATTTTGAGCATAAAAAGCATGGAGCACCATCTATATTCCTCACACCCACATGAAGGACGCAGAAAAGGGTCAGACAGTTTCCTACCCATAAATAACCCCTGAACTTTCTTTTGGTGACTGACTTTCCCTTCCTCCTGGCTTCCAGAGCACCAGTTCTACCACAAATGGGCCATCCTATCCGACCCCGAGGACATCACGGCTGGCTTGAAAGGGTACCTGAAGTGTGACATCGCTGTGGTGGGGAAAGGGGACAACATAAAGACACCACACAAAGCCAACGAGACAGATGAGGACGACATCGAGGGGTGAGGCAGTGCGGAGCCGTGTTCACCACACTGGAATTAGCTGCATGTTTTCGCTACCTGTTGGGTTTTGTCTGTCTTCTAGCTTGCCACAGCCATCTCCAAATGTTTGCCGTCTCTCATGGTTCACAGCCCATCCTTGTGCCGCAGATCCCCATGGGCTAGATTGATGGGTTTCAGGGATTTGTAACAGGCCTGCCACCTGCCTCTCTGCTGTGACTTTTGCACATCCATCTTTTAGTGATTATCAGCTCTGTGCAGGCTCAGCAGAAACACCACCCCGCACTTTACCGTAACAAGAGGCTCCTAAGGAAACCTATTTAGCTTTCTTTTTTAACAGTGGGTAGAAACAGCTTAAACCAGACCAAAAACCTTTAGGAGACTCCCCATAGCCTATCTAAAACACCAGTCCCCTCCTCTCTGACTGTCACAGGCCTGGGGCATTCAAGCCCCTGGCTTAGCAAGTTTCTTTCAGCTGAGGGTGACCCCTCAATTGGGACAAGCTCAGCACAGTTCTGTTCCCCTTTAGTCATGCAAGGAAGATAACAACATTGGTAACAGCATTTCACCACCCCTGCACTCAGCACTAAAGGGATTTGTAACCCAACACCAACCAAAGCTGATCACTTGGAGCTCCACAGCTCCTGTCTGCTGGATACCTATGCAGAATAGGTGTGTTCATGTAAATACAGTTTGCTCCTAAAGTCTCTTCCCCTCCTGAACTAGCTGTCAGGGGAGAGTTCATTCAGACCCTGCTTAAATTCATTGGCAGGGCACTGCAGAGAAGCTGTTCTGCCACTCCCAGTGCTGGCCTGGGTCTGTGGGGGACACGGGTGGGAAGCCTGCAGAGGGGTCAATGCAGAGCACTGAAAATCTCTACAAAATACTCGGGTGAAAAGCCCATGAGGTTCAAAACTTAGTTCACCCCCACAGCGATAGACCAATGAAATGGATCTAGCAGTGCCTGCGGCCTTTAAGGCCAAACCCTGGGACCCTGTCTGGTTACCTAGCATCGTCCTCGTTATACAGCATCCCCTGCAACCAGGCTAGAAGGGACGTCCCACACCATTTGCTGCAACCACCCAGGGCTTTATTCTGGCCCCATATGACATCACTGAGGTTGCAGAGGGGTGGCTCAGGGCGCAATCTGGCCCATTTTTGCCCAGCAGGTAGTGCAGTCCACTGCTGTAGCCAGGAAGTTACCCCCACCTTGCCCCAGACAACATAGTGGTGTAGAGGGGCCAGAGCAGCATTCGGGCACTTTGGCCACATGGAGGATGCCGCTTTGTTCTCAAAATAGCATCCTCTGCTCAGCATGATGGTCACACTACATGGAAGACGCCATTTGGTTGAGGAAATGGCGTCCTCTTCCTAGTGCGTGGGAGGTCACGCTAGCGGGGGTGTTCCCACACTGGCGGGGGCATTCCGGTCATTGCCCATTCAGGACAACATGCCTTTAAGCAACTTATCTCTGGACAGATCTCAGGGTAGAAATAAATAGCAGGGCCAGAGGCCATATGGATGAGAACCCATTCATGAGATCCAGCCCACTGGTCACATGTATTGCAAGGCCAGATCCATGGAGAGCCCTCCATAAAACGGCCGGTCTCCATGCTGAATCAGGGGGTTGACAGAGATGTAGCAACCAAGCCAAGTAGTCTCCAGACATAGTCACCCATCTTCGCTCTTCAGACAGCAGAGTGTGCCGGGGAAGCTGTTCCCACTTCTGAAAGTCTCGCCCCTAGAGTCGGTCCCTCAGCCACGGTGTGACTAGCCAACTCCTTCCCTCAGGCCCAGTGATCACCTCCAGCCCTGTCTGTCTGTGTCCATGTTGCAGGAACCTGCTTCTTCCAGATGGCGTCCCTCCAGAGCGGCAGTGGGCCCGTTTCTACATCAAGATTTACCGTGCAGAGGGGCTGCCCCGCATGAACACCAGCCTTATGGCCAACGTGAAGAAGGCACTCATCGGGGAGAACAAGGATCTGGTGGACCCCTACGTCCAGGTGCTTTTTGCAGGGCAGAAGGTAAGCGGGCTACTTGCTGAGCCGTGGCACTGGGAGATCCCCTGAGAGAGGCAATCACTGGGCAAAGCTTCCCCGTTTGCCATGTTCCTCTGTTGTGTCCAAACAACGTAAACAATGTTGTTGAGCACTTTGTGATAGTCACCAGTCACAGGAAGGTCCCATTGCTTATGCTGGGAGGGGAAATCGCTGGCTCAGTGCATGGTCCGTTGGTTACCACTGGCAGGGGCAACAGGCAAAGGCAGCCTGGTGGTCATTAACCTAGGCCACTCCGCCATCCTGCTCCTGCTCTTCCTGTCCAACAGGGGAAAACGTCAGTGCAGAAAAGCAGCTATGAGCCCCTGTGGAATGAGCAGGTCATTTTCACGGAGATGTTCCCCCCTCTGTGCAAGCGGCTCAAAGTCCAGATCCGGGACTCGGACAAGGTCAACGACATGGCCATCGGCACCCACTTCATCGACCTGCGCAAGATCTCCAACGAAGGGGATAAAGGTAGAGCCCAGGGGCTGATCCTTCACCCTGCTGGAAAGGGCCGACATGAGGGCATAGGCACCACTTACCTCCCCCTTCAGTCTAGAGATTAGTGAGCCTGGGTGTCCGGCCTGAGAGATTTCACTTCAGAAAGAGCTGCTCACCCATCTTCTGCAAATCAGGCCTTTTAAGACACCCCCAGCAGGGCCCCGAAACCCACTAGTCACTTCCACAAGCTCTGTCACAGGCTGGTGCAAATCTAATACACTCCACCTTGTTGTTGTTATTGTATTACGTAGCACTATGATCTCTAATCAGTACTAGGCTTTGTACAAACGCAGAACAAAAGTCCACCCTGCCCCAGAGAACTAACCAGCTAAGTCTAAGATGAGAGGCAGCAGATGGAGATAGGCAGGTGGGGGAGCACAAGGAAACGGTGAGATGATATTGGTCAGAGTGATGATAGGCAGTGGTATTTGCACACTGGCAGCCTGTGCTCACACGCACACGTCTGGGCACACATCAAGGCACGCATCAGTGCAATTGTGCACATTCACACAGACCTCCATGCCCATACCACTCGGGTGAGGCCATTTCCTGGAGTTTGCACTGCCCTTACCCCATTCACCAGGCGTGTTCTCTCTGCTGCAGGCTTCCTGCCCACCTTTGGCCCAGCCTGGGTGAACATGTATGGCTCCACCCGGAACTACACCCTGATGGACGAGCACCAGGACCTGAACGAAGGCCTGGGTGAGGGGGTCTCCTTCCGCGCCCGGCTCCTCCTCAGCCTCGCTGTGGAGATCCTGGACACCAGCGACCCGGAGATCACCAGCTCCACCGAGGTGCAAGTGGAGCAGACCATGCCAGTCACAGAAGTGAGTCAACCCCGACTTTCCCTAGCCGGCTCCCGTGCCACATCTTGCGAGTTGACAGTCAGTTGCTTCACCCCGCCAAGGCCTGTTCACCCCTTGTCTCTCAGTGCAGCAAGCCTGGGGCAGGGCAGTCCTGCCATCCCTATAGAGATGGGCAGTTTCTGTGTCATTCCAACCCTGGCCCCTATTGGGACAACCACCAACAGGGAAAGTTAGTGCCAGCCATGGGGTGGTTTCTGGGATCTGGAGACATCGGTCCTGTTGGAAACAGGTCACCAGAGACCCTTGTTTCACACGGCTACCAAACAGCCTTCATGCAGTGACAGCTGTGTGTCCGTCCTGCCCCCACTACCACCTCTTGGCAGGGATTGAACCAGCGACCAAGCAGTGAAAGTCTCCATTTCTAGAGGTGGACGACATTTTTTGATTCAGCCAACCCAAAACATTTTGCCATTTTGTGTTGATTTAACTGAATGGTTTGTTGAGGGAGAAAGAAACTACGAACCAATTCTGAAAAATGGCATCCTTTTGTTTCAGACTTTTTGAAATGAAACATTTCCATTTTTCAGCTCAAAACACCTTTTGGTTTCAAAGTTTCCCTTATTTCTTTTCTTTAAATCAAAAACCTTGAAAAATGTTCCAAATCAAAACCAAAACATTTTGTGGGACCTGAAGCGTTTGGGATTTTTACCTTTCAGGTCACGAAAAGTTTCACAAAATGTTTATATTTGGTCTGACCCAAAATGATTTTTTTTTTAATTGCAAACAAACAGAGAAGCCTGTTATTCATCTAGCTTTGTTCTTATCTCAAAACTAATCCCAGCATGGCCCGGAAGGCCTAAGAGAGATTAAGCTACCGTCTATCAACCTGACGGGTGCGCCACAGATCAAGATTAAGGTACATTAGCAATGCAGCTTGGGTTGCTACTGCTCATGCTGTGAATAAATGCAGCCCTTCAGTCTGTAGGGCTGTGAATCTGGCATCTTTTACTGGCAATGAAGTCACTGGAAACCAACAAAACTGCCTCCCTGAACTGAAAGCTACCATGGGTACCAAAACACACTGCCAATTTGCAGGCTTCCCAATTGCTATGTAGAGGGACCTTGTAGTTGCATCAGCCAGTTCAGCCAGTCCCTAACACCTCCCTCCCGCCATGTTAACAGCGAGTACTTTCGCCTGCAGAACTGCACTGGCAAAATGGAAGAGTTCTTTCTCTTTGGAGCCTTCTTGGAAGCAACCATGATTGACAGGAAGATTGGGGACAAACCCATCAACTTTGAGGTCACAATAGGTTGGTATTTTTGTGAAATGGGTTTCAGTCAATGGTGTCGATGAAATCCCAGGAGAAGGCCCATGGCCTAGGATGCAGTACGAGGGCCAAAGGAATCCCCTGTCGTAAAGGGTTGGTTGGCTCCGTATCTATGCTAATACGTGACAAAGCCAGGCAGGCTGACACACACCTTCGCTGTACTAGAAAGAATATGATCACCACGTTCTATGGGGGTAAACGTAACCCACCAGGCCTGATCTGCACATTACGACAGGCCTCCCCGCTGGCAGACGTAGGGTGTGACTACACTGCCATCAGAGGTGAAACCACAGCACGTGTAGACGTACCTGAACTAGTTTTCATCTTGCCAGCTCCAATAACGGTAGCGGTGAAGCCACGGCAGCACGGGCTGGGGAAGTCCACCTGATACCCGGGCGATGTACGTAAGTGGCTAGTGGTCCAGGCTGCCCCAGCTTCGCTGCTATTGCTGCTGGAGATAGCTAGCTCAGGCAGATCTACACATGCTGCGGTGATGTAGACGGACTGGAAGTCATCAAGCTCAAGCTGTGGTGGCTCCTGCCTTTAGCTCTAGAGACCTTGGTTCAATCCATCCTGGGGTTAAATAAATACCAAGGAGGGAGAGAAGATGTTCAGGGGTCCGGGATATGAGCCCCAGTCAGTGTTCACAGTCTCTGTACCTCCCTGACCTCCCCAGGATCCCTGGGGGAAATTCCTCCCCATCCCAAATCCGCGGCGCCTGACGGACCTAGGGCGAGTCCCACCGATGGTGGGCTGAGAGGGTAAGGGTTTCCTTTCGCCACCCTCTTCCCAAGGCAACTACGGGAACCAGATCGACGGCACGACCAAGCCCAGCCTGAAGAAGAAGAAGGAGGGCGGGGACGGCGAGCAGGAGGACTCTGAGCTGCTTCAGCACTCCAGCGAGGATGAAGCCGATGACAACGGGGAGCTGGTCTCCGTCTCCTCGACTCAGCCAATGAAGCCCCTGATCACTGACAGGCAAGTGTGCCTGGCTGGTCAATGAGATGGGGTGTTGCTGAAGGTTGCGGGGAGGGAAGATAAAAGAAGGGGGTGTAATTAGATCGAACAGAATTTGGGATCTCCTGCCTCCCAGGCAGTTGGGAAGCAGAGCGACTGGACTCTTCCCACCCTGCTGGCTTCATTAGGATATGCTACAATGCAGTATCGGGTGAGTTTGGTGCTTCAAACTGAGACGGGGATACTGCCTTCTTAGCCATCAGCAGGGTTACAGGACAACAGGTTAGGCCCTCCAGGCAGAGAAGCTGCTGGAGCTCCGGGCAGCTTTGAAGGGTCCCTTCTGATCTGTGCTCCAGCACACAGCCGAGACAGGCCAGCTGTGGATGTTTGACTGCAGTATAGACAAGCCCAGAGAGACTAATTGACTGGTCCAGGGAATCTCTGCTGGAGCAGAGAACAAAGCCCAGATCTCCTGACACCCAAGCTAGCACTCTGACCACTGGGCAATCCTTCCTCCCTTAGTTTGGTCTCCTTCCTTAGAGGTTTTTAAGATCAGGCTTGACAGAGCCCTGGCTGGGATGATTTAGTTAGGGTTGGTCCTGCTTTGAGCAGGGGGGTGGACTAGATACCTCCTGAGGTCCCTTCCTTCCCTGAGATTCTATGATTCTATGATCCCTCTGCCTTGTCTATTCTCTGTCCACACTCTACCTCTTCTCCTGCTCTCCAGGTGCAAGTTCTTGACTCTGACAGTAATTAACCATTGGAACAATTTACCAAACGTTGGGTGGATTCTCTGTCGCTGGCAAATTTTCAATGACACTTGGATAATTTTCGAAAAGATCTGCTGTATCTTACACCGGAGTTACTCTGGGGCAGCTGTCTGGCCAGTGCTATCCAGGCGGTCAGACTCGACGATCACAATGGTCCAGTTTTGGTGCTCACAGTTCAGGAAGAATGTTGATAAACTGGAGAGGGATCAGAGAAGAGCCACGTGAATATTTCAAGGAATAGAAAACCTGCCTTGCAGTGATAGGTTGAGCTCCTTGAGTCTAGTTAGCTTACAAGTGAGAAGGTGTCACGGAGTGTGGGGGAGTCCGACCCTGCACCCCTCTTCCTGGGACTCACAGTAACTCTCAGCCAGCCAGTAAAACAGAAGGTTTATTGGACAACAGGAACGCAGGTTACAGCAGAGCTTGGAGGCCCAACCAGGACCCCTCAATCGAGTCCTTCTGGCAGTTCAGGGAGCTGGATCCCAGCATAGGATTCCCGGATTCCCATCACCCAGCCCAAAACCGAAACTGAACTGCCCTTCGTCAAGCCAGCCGATTCCTTTGTCCAGCTCCCGGGCAAAGGTGCTGACACCCCTCTCCCCTCCTGGCTCAGGTTACAGCTTAAAATCCTGTCCCTCACCTAAAGTCCTCCCCGGCGCTCCCATCCCCACACAGACAGACCCTACTGCATCACATCTCTCCCCCTTGGAGACTGAACTGAGCGGGTCACTCTGCCCAGTGACCTGGGGAAGTTCAGGCCCCCTCTCCGGGACAACGCGTCGCTATCAGGTTTGCACTTCCCTTACATGGACCACGTCCATGTCATAATCCTGCAGGAGCAGGCTCACCTCAGGAGCTTTGCGTTGGCTCCTTTCATCTGGTGCAGCCAGTCAGGGAGAGTGGTCGGTGTACACAGTAAGTGTCGCCCAAAGAGATATGGCTCTAGCTTCTTAAGGCCCACACCATGGCCAGGCATTCCTTCTCAATGGCCGCGTAGTTCTGCTCCCGGGTAGCAACTTCTTCCTCAGGTACACGATGGGTGTCTCTCCCCTTTTCATCCTCCTGCATTACACCGCCCCAGTCCCGTGTCTGAGGCATCGGTGAACACCATAAAGGGCTTGTCAAAAGTCGGGTTTGCCAGAACTGCGACTGTGACAATGCGATTCTGGCGGGACCCAACTGAGAGTGCCACATTCAGGACCATTGCTCAAACAGGGCAGTCACAGCCCTAGGCTGGGGTATTTCCACCTCTAAGGCAAACCAAACCAGCCAGACAAAAAGACTTCGGTTTCACCCCACTGGCTAACCACAAGTCACACAAGCAATTTCCTTACACTCCAGTCTCCCAGTATCACCACCAGTCCCACCCGTCCTGGGGATGAATGGTTATGAAAACCAACACTCAGAAAAGAAAAAGGTTCTCTCGATTCCCAAAGGACCAAGCCCCACACCAGTCAAATATACACATCAGATCTTACCCACAAACACACTGTTGCCAATCCTTTAGAATCTAAAATCTAAAGTTTATTCATAAAAGGAAAAAGATAGAGATGAGAGCTGAATTGGTTAAATGGAATCAATTACATACAATAATGGCAAGTTCTTAGTTCAGGCTTGTGCAGTGATGGAGTAAACTGCAGTCAAATCAAGTCTCTGGAGAACATCCCTGCTGCGATGGGTCATCAGTCCTTGTGTAGAGCTTCTGCTTGGTAGCAAAGTCCCTCCAGAGGTAAGAAGCAGGATTGAAGACAGATGGAGATGAGGCATCAGCCTATATAAGGATTTTCCAGGTGTAAGAACACGTCTTGTTCTTACTGTGGAAAGTTACAGCAAAATGGAGTCTGCAGTCACATGGGCCAGTCCTGCACACTCTGTGAGTCACAGGGCGTATCTGCCTCCTCTCAATGGGTCAGTTGGTAACTGATGGTCCTTAATGGCCATCAAGCAGGCTAAGCAGAGCTAACACCAACTTGTCTGGGATGTTTCCCAGAACTGCAGCACCATTTGAAATACAGACAGTACACAGCCATACTTACAACTTCAACACAAAATGTACACACACACAGACAGCATAACATAACCAGCAACCCGTAACCTGGTCTGACACCTGATATGACCCCTTTTACATATGATTTGGTGCCACTACAGGACCTGGGGCAAACCATGTCTTATGTCCCATTTTATATCAATAACGTCACAGTCACTAACCAGAGCCTCCTTCAGGCGCTGGAGAGCCTACTGGCACTGCTTGGTCCAGACCACCTTGTCTGGCTTCCCCTTTTGCACAGCTCAGTGATGGGGCGGATATGCGCTAAAGTGGGCACGAACCCTTGATAGTACCCGCGCATCCCAATAAGGCGTGACCTGCTTTTTGATTTGGGGGCAGGCCAGTCTCTGATCACCTCACCTTGGCTGGTTCCGGCTTCAGGCAGCCGCTCCCCACTTATGGCCCAGGTGATATTTCAGCCATCCCCACTTGCACTTCTCAGCCTTTACGGTTAACCAGCCTCCCGGAGTCGGTCCAGCACTTGTTTAACCTGGGACACGTGGTCCTCCAGGTCTGGCTAAAGACGCATGATTCGTCAATATACACCATGGCAACTCTCCATCCCCCTCAGTACTGATCCACCAGGCGCGGAAGGTGCCGGTGCTCCCTTGAAGCCAACAGGGCAAGGTCAGAAACTCGTAGAGCCCCAGAGTGATAAAGGCTGATTTCAGCCTGGCATCTGCGTCCGCGCACTTGCAGTAGCCTTTATTTTATTTTGAACTTGTTTTTTTGTAAAGAAGGAAGAGAGATATTTGAAATGTCCACCGGGTGGAGACCGGGTCACACTCCCCCTTTAAGATGCTCCCCTTTTCGGGTCACAGGGAAAACTGCCCAGGACCTAGAAAGAGAGGTCAGGGACATGCTGGCCTCTGGGGGTGATCCAGTCGTTTCCAGCCCTTGGGCCTCACCAATGGCTGGTCCCAAGAAGACGGTTGATCTGGTTCTGTGGACTATCGAAAGCTCAATGCCATCACCATATCTGATGCCTACCCCATGTCCAGGCCTGACGAGCTCCTAGACAAGCTGGGAGCGCTTGGTACCTCACCACCATGGTCTTACAAAGGGCTACTGGCAAGTGCCGCTGGACGCAGATGCCAGGCTGAAATCAGCCTTATCACCCCTCTGGGGCTCTACGAGTTTCTGACCTTGCCCTTTGGCTTCAAGGGAGCACCGGCCACCTTCCAGCGCCTGGTGGATCAGCTACTGAGGGGGATGGAGAGTTTTGCCATGGTGTAATTGACGACATCTTGCGTCTTTAGCCAGACCTGGGAGGACACGTGTCCCAGGTTAAACAAGTGCTGGACCGACTCCGGGAGGCTGGGTTAACCGTAAAGGCTGAGAAGTGCAAGTGGGGATGGCTGAAAATCTCACCTGGGCCATCAAGTGGGGAGCGGCTGCCTGAAGCCGGAACCAGCCAAGGTGGAGGTGATCAGAGATGGCCTGCCCCCACAAATCAAAAAGCAGGTCCAGGCCTTTATTGGGATGGCGGGGTACTATCGAAGGTTCGTGCCCCACTTTAGCGCCATATCCGCCCCCATCACTGAGCTGTGCAAAAAGGGGAAGCCAGACAAGGTGGTCTGGACCAAGCAGTGCCAGTAGGCTCTCCAGGCGCTGAAGGAGGCTCTGGTTAGTGACTGTGACGTTATTGATATAAAATGGGACCATATAGAACATGGTTTGCAACCAAGGTCCTGTAGTGGCACAAATCATATGTAAAGGGTGGTCATATCAGGTGTCTAAGACAGGTTACGGGTTGCTGGTTATGATTATGCTGTCTGTGTGTGTGTATCATTTTGTAGTTGAAGTTGTAAGTATTGGCTGTGTACTGTCTGTATTTCAAATGGTGCTGCAGTTCTGGGAAACAATCCCAGACAAGTTGGTGTTAGCTCTGCTTAGCCTGCTTGATGGCCATTAAGGACCATCAGTTACACAACTGACCCATTGAGAGGAGGCAGATACGCCCTGTGACTCACAGAGTGTGCAGGGACTGGCCCATGTGACTGCAGACTCCATTTTGCTGTAACTTTCCACAGTAAGAACAAAGACGTGTTCTTACACCTGGAAAATCCTATATAAGGCTGATGCCTCATCTCCATCTTGTCTTCAATCCTGCTTCTTACCTCTGGAGGGACTTTGCTACAAGCAGAAGCTCTACAAAAGGACTGATGACCCATCGCAGCAGGGATGTTCTCCAAGACTTGATTTGAACCTGCAGTTTACTCCATCACTGCTACAAGCCTGAAACTAAGAACTTGCACTTATTGTATGTAATTGATTCCATTTAACCAATTCTAGCTCTCATCTCTATCTTTTTCCTTTTATGAATAAACCTTTAGATTTTAGATTCTAAAGGATTGCAACAGTGTGATTTGTGGGTAAGATCTGATGTGTATATTGACCTGGTGTGGGGCTTGGTCCTTTGGGATCGAAGAGAACCTTTTTCTTTTCTGAGTGTTGGTTTCTCATAACCATTCATCCCCAGGACGGGTGGGACTGGTGGTGATACTGGAGACCTGGAGTGTCTAAGGAAATTGCTTGTGTGACTTGTGGTTAGCCAGTGGGGTGAAACCGAAGTCATTTTTGTCTGGCTGGTTTGGTTTGCCTTAGAGGTGGAAAACCCAGCCTAGGGCTGTGACTGCCCTGTTTGAGCAATTGGTCCTGAATTGGCACTCTCAGTTGGGTCCCGCCAGAATCGCATTGTCACAGTCCCAGTTCTGGCAAACCCAGATTTTGACAAGCCCTTTATGGTGTTCACGATCCTCAGACACGGGACTGGGGGCGGTGTTAATGCAGAGGATGAAAAGGGGGAGAGACACCCCATCGTGTACCTGAGGAAGAAGTTGCTACCCCGGAGCAGACTAACGCGGCCATTGAGAAGGAATGCCTGGCCATGTGTGGGCCCTTAAGAAGCTAGAGCCATATCTCTTTGGGCGACACTTCACTGTGTACACCGACCACTCTCCCCTGACCTGGCTGCACCAGATGAAAGGAGCCAACGCAAAGCTCCTGAGGTGGAGCCTGCTCCTGCAGGATTATGACATGGACGTGGTCCATGTGAAGGGAAGTGCAAACCTGATAGCGACGCGTTGTCCCGGAGAGGGGGCCCTGAACTTCCCCAGGTCACTGGGCAGAGTGACCCCCTCAGTTCAGTCTCCAAGGGGGAGAGATGTGATGCAGTAGGGTCTGTCTGTGTGGGGGATGGGAGAGCCGGGGAGGACTTTAGGTGAGGGACAGGATTTTAAGCTGTAACCTGAGCCAGGTAGGGAGAGGGGTGTCAGCACCTTTGCCCGGGAAGCTGGACAAAGGAATCGGCTGGCTTGACGAAGGGCAGTTCAGTTTCGTTTTGGGCTGGGGATGGGAATTCAGGGAATCCTATGCTGGATCCAAGCTCCAGGTTCTCTGGCTTTTGGTCCCTCAACCACAGCCTCAGGTCGGATGGGCACTGCTCAAACAGTTGCTCCAGTACCAGCAGTTTAACCAAGTCCCCCTTCGTCTATGCCCCATCTGCCCACTTGCTGGCGTATCCCTCCATGCAGATGGCTAGTTGCAGATATGAGACCTCAGGGGTTTTATCCTGACTCCGGAACCTCTCCCGGTACATCTCAGGAGTCAGCCCAAACTCGCGCAGCAGGGTCTGCTTGAATAGTTCGTAGTTCCCTCTCTCCTCCTCTCTCAGCTGGCAGTACAATGCCACGGCCTTGGGGCCCAGTAAGGGGGTGAGAACGTGGAGCCTGTCAGCAGGATCTACCTGGTGCAGCTCGCAGACCATCTCAAAGGCATCCAGGAAGTCATCCATGTCCTCTCCTTCCTTACTCTGGGCCAGGATGTACTTATCAAAGCTCCGCGCAGTCCTGGGCGCCCCCTCAATCACCACAGCCGGGGACCCGCTGCCCCTCAGCCTCGCCAGTTCCAGCTCATGATGACGCTGTCGCTCTTTCTCCTCCAGTTTCCGCTGTCTTTGTCTCTCCTCGTGTCCTCTCTGTCTCTCTTTCTCCTCCCGGTCATGTTGTCTCTGTCTCTCACGATCCTCCAGCTCTCTGTTTTAGCTCTCTCTCCCATTCCAGCCGCTTGTGCTCCACGGATGCCGAGCTTCGCCGGGAGGACCCCCTGCTGGCCGAGGGGGTCACGGTGCCCTCAGTAGCCACTGGGCTCCTCCCTGCCCTTCCCCTAGGCATAGGAATGGGGGGTCTCGGGAAGCCCTCAGCCGCCGGCTGACCACTCCCAGCTGGGACAGATACTGGTGCCTGCTCTGCATCTGCCAGGCTGCTTCCCTCAGATACAGGGATCAGTTAATTCAAGCAATCTCCTTCCACCAGCTGGGCAATCAACTGGTCTTTGGTGAGCCTCCCTCTGCGCAGCCCCCTCTGCTTGCACAGCTCCAGCAGGTCACACTTGCGCCACTTGGCATACATCTTCCTGCTGGACACTCGCAGGCCGGGGTGCTCGCTGCTCCCCACAGTTTCCAGGGAGACCCCTAGTGCACCAGCCCTTCTTGAGGTCACCACCTCTCTGCCAGGGTCGAGCTGCAGACTCCTTCACCCCTGGGACCGCTCGCTGCAATCCCCCAGGGGACCCTGTTACTGCAAAGTCCTTCTCACTGGGCACACACTCCCAGGGGTTAATCACCCGTACAATCGTCCCTTCGTTTTACTGCTCCGCAGTCACTTACTGCAGAAAGCGCCATCCACGGGGTGCAGTATCTCCCGCTGCTGCCACCAGTTGTCACGGAGTGTGGGGGAGTCCAACCCTGCACCCCTCTTCCTGGGACCCACAGTGACTCTCAGCCAGCCAGTAAAACAGAAGGTTTATTGGACAACAGGAATGCAGGTTACAGCAGAGCTTGGAGGCCCAACCAGGACCCCTCAAACAAGTCATGCTGGGGGTTCAGGGTGCTTGGATCCCAGCTTAGGATACCCTGACTTCCCACCACCCAGCCCAAAACTGAAACTGAACTGCCCTTCCTCCAGCCGGCCAATTCCTTTGTCCAGCTTCC